>NC_042999.1:28828584-28843584 GCF_006345805.1 Octopus sinensis | reverse complement strand
TAAATATTGATATAATATATTATACGTTAAAAGTCTTTTTTTTTTTGAAATGCAAGAAATGAGCTTTTAATTCTAGGGTAAGATGCTGGAGAAACATGCTGGAACCATTTCAGAGTGCTTTTTAAGAATGTTATCATAGCATAATATTGCGCTATGGCAAGGTTTCTCATTTGTAGTATTGAATAATATTATGAAATTGCATAAAATTAAACAATGGTGTTATTTCTCATTTGTATCGCTTTGAATTTCCGTGTTACTTTTTGACAATAGAATGAGTAACGGAATGAAAGAAAGGGAAATTAAACTTGATCCAGCAGTGTTCTCCACCTTTTTCACCTGCGTGTGTGCAGGTGCACAGCAATTGCTGGATATAATTAATGCGTATAGTATGAGTAACTTTCATCTAATACCAGTAATACCGATGTGCAGAAACAATTGTAGCGATTCTGGAATAAACATGTTCATTCCACCTTCTCATGTCAAACTTCTTTTATATATTAATGTATATTTGCGTAGGAGCGAGTGACTGTTTCTCTCTGTGTGTATTCATATATATACACATACAAATGGAAGAGCAGATACATAAGTACATATCTACTCACATATGGCCATACTCATAGGTACATATATACACATAACGAAAATGGATTTTTCTAGTAATACTAAAAAGTGTTTCGACAAATTTATGGGTGGGTGTGGGGGGGTGTCTTTGAAACACACTAGTAACAATGAATAAATTATATGAATAATTATGAATATAAAATTACTGAAAAATATAAATGTAAATTTCATATTTGAACACGTAATTTCAAGTACACACACACATATGAGCAGACACGTAGATATGCATAAGCACACACACTCGCATATGGAAATATATTTTAACTTAATTCCATATAAATTGATAAGATTAATCACATTTTTACAATTAATAACTGTCCAAAAATTTTAATAAAATTGGTAGTAACTAATATATAGTATAATATTTAATGTCATTCGCCTTCTTGTTTTTGTGTTGTGCAAAATCTGAGGATATACAAGAAAGCTAATGGGTAGATCTCAAAAGCTTCAGTTTTATCACTGAAACTTACGATGCAGACCAGTAAGATCTTCAGAAAATTCTGTTGTTTTGCTACACTGCATGTACAGTTAGCATTTGTTTAGGATTTTCCATATGATCTACATTTTTTGAAAATTCAAGTGTAGCAGATGTAGCTCAATGTATATTTTAACAACATAGAAATCGCTCCTCAACGCAGTTGTTCCTTTACTAGTAAGTAGGACACATTTAACCTTCTCCCATATGTAAATTTAGTGTAATCAACTATGTCAAATGAGAAGTAGGTCTAAATAAAAATCAAGAACAAAACTAGAACTAGAAGGAATCCACAAATATATATTCACTGATCAAACAGTTAAATTGTTATAAAACGGTCTAAGAACATTAACCATGAATGGAACACCGTATTGGGACAGGTTGATCATTGTTTCAGACAAACATACAATATCGAAAGAAGCTGGATATTCTAAAAATAGAAATCTGTTCATGATATCAGAGCAAAAACAAATAATATCATAACCCTAACCCTAATCCTAATACGGAAAAAGCAATTAATACGAACAAGATCACAAGTATTAACATATCTGTAGCGTATACGGAAGTCAAGTTAAATGCAAGATAAAAACAATCATAGTTTCTCCTTTAGAATATGGTTGATACGAAAATCCGCAAGGTACATGAGAGATTTTGCACAAGTTCTTCTCAGTTTCAAAATCCTAACGGGAAACTAACATTAATTTCACCTCGATAGTTATCGAATGAAACATAATACCTTTTGTAGCCGCAGAACAGTTGAACCATGCTACCGATGACGTATGAGTATTGCAATACCGTACTTTGTAAACCATGCCTGTCCGCAGCGCTTGTGCCACGGACAGGACTGCTCATTAGTGTGGTGGCTTGTTCTTGTATGTGAGATATTTTCGTTAACAGTTGGCTATGCAAGAGTGGACCCGTATGGGACATTACTAGGGCGAGACCTTCCTTGTTGATGGCCTTATGTATGGTAATTGTGGTCCAATCCCCCCAGGAAGCAGTTGCTAGAGAGATTCCCCTTTTCACATTTCTTTGTTAATTTGTTAAATATCAGTGCAGAGATCCCAACACTTAGTACTACTCGTTCATAGTCTTGAACAACTGTAAATCTACTTTGGGGCCAACCTGTGTATATATATATATATATATATATATATATATATAATATATATTATATATATATATATAATATATATATATATATATATATATATATATATGCGACGGTTTTTTTTTCAGGCTCTGTCTACAAAATTTGCTCACAAGGCTTTGGTCGGCCTGAGGATAAACTAGAAGACACTTGCCTAAGGTGCCACGCAGTGGCCGCCCAGATTCTCAAGTTTCTTCGAGTCAACGAACACCCACATTAAAATTCACCACCCTGGCTGCCAACCTACAGCTAGCTATCCTACCTATGATTTCTATTGACAAGAACATTGTGGAGGAACAGCTGATGCTATGACACAACCAAGACACACTTTCGGCAATTTAGCTATTAGGGTCAATATAAACTCACTTTTATGAATTATATGCCTATAGTCGAACAAATCGACCCCAGGAATTATTCTTTGTAAGGCTAGTACGTATTCAATCATTTCTTTTTCCGAACTGCTAATTGACGAGGACGTAAACATACAAGCATCGGTTGTTAAGCGATGGTGGGGCAAACACAGACAAACAAACATGAACACACACATACGCACACACACACACACACAAAGTTCCGTCTACCAAATCCACTCACAAGGCTTTGATCGACCTTAGGCTACAGTAGAAGACAACTGCCCAAGGTGCTGCGCGGTGGACTGAACCCGGAACCATGTGGTAGGTAAGCAAGCTCCTTACCACACAGCAACAACTGTGCCTATATATATATATATATATATATATATATATTATATATATATATATATATATATATATATTATATATATATATACATATATATTATATATATATATATTATATATATATATATTGTATATTATATTAATTATATTTATTTTTTTTGTTTCTTATGTCTTGGTTTGTGTCTATCACTGTTTGAGTTGCCTAATAGTGATTTTATCTCTAATTTAATTTATATATACATACACATATATACACATATATATACATGTACACATACATGGTGGCCACAAAAGTAGGTTTACAGTTATTCAATGATTACTTTCGCATTCATATATTAACAGTTTAGATCTTAATTATAAAAAATAAATACTTAACCATTACTCTATGTTAATTTAGTTAATTGTAAGATTTAAATGTCATGAATTTAAATGTGATAAAATATTTTGAAAGAATTTAAAGTGACTTCGTGATAAATGTAAACCAACATTTGGGTGACCCTGTATATGTATGTATTTGTGTGTCTGTGTTTTCATCGTCACCCACCATCACATGACAACCGATGTCAGTGTGTTTACGTCTCCGTAACGTAGCGGTTCGACAAAAGATACTGATAGTCTAATTACAAAGAAAAAGTCATGTGGTTGAATTATTCGACTAAAGGCAGTGCTCCAGCATGTCCGCAATCAAATGACTGAAATAACTAAAAGAATAAAAGAATAAAAGAATATATATATATGTGTTTGTGTGTGAGTGTATGCATGTATGTTTACATATATATTCAGTATTCTCTCTCATAAAAATGTTTGGTGCCTAAATGCACTCGTGTTCATATCGTTGTCGGGCCATAACCTCCAGCTTCGAGCAACTCTCATGTTGAATAACGCTGTATTCTGTGTAATAACACAACGCTCACACTACGTAGAAGATAAATATTACCTTTTGATATTACTGCTGTGTACGTGTACCTATGTCTCCCTATTTCTGTAGATGTACATCACACACACACACATATGCATTCATACACACATACCTATATACATATGTATATATATATATATGTGTGTAGGTATGTATGTATCCGTACAAACATACATACATATATACATAGATACGTACATAGATACATACATAGATACATACATAGATACATACATACGTACATATATATATATATATATATATATATATATAGCAATTTGTAAGTTTATAACTTTCATATAAACCCTGAGAATCAATCAACATTAGGATATGTTTTACGTTCTGAAGTTAAATAATTCCAGCGCCGTTCCCTTTATCATTGCTTAAATTCAGTAATTAATATTTTATAAATATTCTAATTTTAACTATTTCTTTGAACACATATTTTAGTATCATTATAGCGTTTTTTCACAGAAGAAATAAAGATGTTTCGGATTTTTTTATTGCGTTTTATATTACGCACAGGCCATTTATTCTTTTCAACATAGAGTTAAACGTATGAATATGAAGCGAAACTTATGATTTGTGAAACGGAGTGAAAATATTACACTGTACTGAATTGATAAAATGAGATAATATAGAGATTATAACACTAGACATCAGAATATATCAAATGAAAAAAGCTTATTGCACACAGAATATTTCCTTTTTAACAATTATACTTCTTTCAATGTCTCTATTTGCATATGCCTACATTCTAGAATGTATACGCATTTAAATACACAAATACATCACCTACACGGACTCATAGGCAATGTTGCTATTAATCTGTCTATTAATCTGTAAAGATATATGTGTGTGCGTGTCTGTGTATGCACGCATACGTAAATATACGTGTGTGTATGTATGTTTGTGTGTAAGCGCCTAAGTGTGTCTAAGTGCGTAAATATACGTGCGTATGTATGTTTGTGTGTAAGTGCGTTTGTCCCTTGGTGTACAGAAATGCAAGAGGTATTTGAGGACACCTATTTGTCAGTTTATTATATCGTTCTCTTGATACCAATTATGTCGTTTTTTACATCCTATTGTTACCACATGGCATGAGATAATACTAATAAAAATGAAAGAACTGAGAATCATTTTAGCTATATGAGAAAGACAACGACTTTATGAAACGTCCACGTCCTATATGTTGCTAAACCCTTAACAGACGAAAATCTAAGTCTCTGGCGTGAAGGTTTTACTGTACCCAAGACGAAAAAAAAAATTGTCATTCTAAATTCAGAATTGCTCCTGAAGATTATATTCAGATGCTAGGTAATTGTTAAACCCGGGTGGTATGAGGTATGCGACGGTTGGATATAGAAGATTGACCATCGTACCACACTATCCTATAATTACTATAAGGCGCTTGAATTGAAGTCAGCTAATTGTTTACCAACATGTAACGCCACACTTTTCAGTTCGAATGTCGCCACTTCCCAATGCTGCTAAAAAAATTCTCCAACCATAGTACATACAAATATACACATTAGTATATTCATATATACATATATAATATATATATACATATAATAGACATATATATACATATATATACATATATATACATATATATTTATGTATATATATATTATATATATATATTATATATATATATATTATATATATATATATATATATATATATATATATATATACATATATATTACATATATATATATACATATATATTTATGTATATGTATGTATACATTGGCTGACCCCTTCGCGGAACACCTCCGAGACATCCGCCTCGGCAATGACACCCCGGTCTCATGTCATTTCCGCTCTACCGGTCATTCTTTGCAACACCTGTCCGTGTTCAGATTGTCCTCGCACAGAGGCCATCCTGAGTCCCGTTTGCGACTTGAACAGGGATTAATCTTGTCTCTTCGCTTCTTTACACCATTTGGGCTCAACTCTCCTCCCCTCTTCATCTAACCTCCTCTCCTTGCTCCTCTACCCCTCCCTCCTTCTTCCTCCCACACAACTCTCCTCTCTTGCCCCGACTCCTACTTCTCTTCACTCCTACTTTTCCTCTCCATTACTCTCTTTCTCTCTTCCCTCTTTCTCTCTTCTCGCTTTCTCTCTTCTCTTTTACACTCTTTCTCTCTTCTCTCTTCTCTCTTCTCTCTTACTCTCTCTCCTCACATACCCACCTTCCCCTTCTCCCTTCATCGTCAACGCTGCCCCATAAGCCCACCCACCCCTACACATTCACCTTCCCTATCGTTCCCATTCTAAAATCATATCCGCAACACCCTCTCCCACATACCCCACCCTTTGCCTACCAACAAACCCCCACCTCAACCCCCACCCTCTAACTACCTACATAACCCAACCCTCAGCCGAACCCACACCCCACCCGTGCAACAACGAAATAGCAGCCAAATATTTTGAAGTGAGATATATTGAAAGCACTCGTAAGAAACCTATGGAAAGAAAATTATTTCATACCTAGTTTGTTTATGAAATATTTACTGTACTTTAAAAAACATTTTCTCTTTATGTATATGTTGTCCAGCATAAAATCTAATGGACAGTTTAGAGTTCCGTGGCGTTAAGGATTGTTATTTTCGGAGTGTCTTCCCACTATGCACAGTTTGGTGTATTTTTACCTCCAAAACCAGAATATCTTAAGTTTGTTTATTCCGTTTGCATTCACATCTAAGAGGCATTTTACCTTAGAAATATTTTGCAATTATGCGCCTGTTTGTAAGTGTAACGTTAACGGAAACTGACTAAATCGGCTTCGCATGAAGGTAAATCTTCCCGTGATGTGATTAACCCGGTGCGCTTTTGATCATGTGTCAGAATACGAGGTACCCACAGAGAATAAACCTTCGTCATGCCAAGTTCATTGCGTAGGATATTCTCAAATCTCACACGGGATATGCTTATAGCATTGGCCATTTGATGTATAGTCAATAACCTGTCATCTATCAGCTTGCAGCAAATGTGATAAATGTTTGACTTAGTGGTGAGTGTCACAGGACATCCAGAGTTTGGCTAATTCTCTAGACTATCCCTTCTCTTCCTAAATTCAGCTGTCCACTTTCGCAATGTTGATTCAGAAAGTGCGTCATCCCGTAATGTAGTAACCATGTCAGCATCAATGTTTTTAGGAGTTAAACTCATTTTCTTGCTGGTACATGGTAAATCTACTGTACGAAATCGCATTCATTTTAAAAAGATGTCGCTACAAATTACACATGAAACTTCTTTGAAGAATAAGATGCTTTTTTACCTGGAAATAAACACTGCCTTTAATACTTAAAAACGTTGAAATTATCTCATCATAGATTTCATAGTTCTAGTATCAACCCTTCCTAGTCAACACAGCTCCCATGACTTTCGGAAACATTTTTTCACGCTCAGAGTTGCTGAAGCATGGAATAAACTGCCTGCGTCAGTTGTTGACTGCCATGACACTGCATCCTTTAAGGCCCTCATGCTTTCCGAAATCCGCCAAAACTACACTTGATTATATATACACTTTAGATGAGTTGTAGTGCACCTGAGCACTGTACACAATTATTATTATTATTATTATTATTATTTAGTCAGCCTATGGACTTTTCAGCCCACCCTTTTATTTGCAAACAATGTTATTTTAGCTGAAATATGTTTGATGCATATATATACTCCCTTCTTTCTGATTTTTTATATGTATGTAGGTGTGTGTGTATGTCTGTCTGTCAGTATAAGTACGCGCGTGTGAGTGTTCGACTGTTTATATGAACCACAGTGATAAACACACGGATATATTGCGGTAATCTGGAAAAAAAAATGTTTTCCAATATGGAAATCACCACAGTTTCCAGACTGATTTTTATCGACTTCTAAATTTTGTTATGGGAATTAAGTATTTCTGTTGGGAAAATTAAATTTGGAAAGTGTATAAATTCTAATTTCAGTGTAAGAAGAAAATAAACGAAGATAAATTAATAACATATGAAAGTAAAATGGAAATAGTTTTAACATCACAATTTTTCGACAGTTATCGTTATTGGTAACAATAAATAACAAACTTGTGTAAAGTGGGTTCCCACCACTGATGTAATGTGTGACTGCCTTTGTACTGTAGTTGCTGTTT
This sequence comes from Octopus sinensis, assembly GCF_006345805.1. Classification (NCBI taxonomy): domain Eukaryota; kingdom Metazoa; phylum Mollusca; class Cephalopoda; order Octopoda; family Octopodidae; genus Octopus; species Octopus sinensis. The sequence goes on along the minus strand of NC_042999.1, from coordinate 28,835,581 downwards.
TACGCTAGTAGCCACTAAAGTTACAAGTCAACGGGTACCGTTCTATCTCTTCGTACCGGAATAGTAATACACTTCTGTATTACTATCAATGATAGCTCGACAAGACATCGATTAGAACTGTCGACTCTCAACTCTTCGACTCTCGACCCTCTCAGTCCAGCTACTGGTCAATTCATAATGGCTGACTCCAATCACTTATTACCGAGCGGGGTATAGATTGTCTATACAACATCTCCCTTTTTAATTATTTTATTTAACAATCAATTTCTTTTATTCCCTCGACCTCCTCCTTTTTGTTATATACCCAATATCTTTCTTTCTTAAGGTCTGTTTTTAGGAATTCAGTGTTCTTCCTTTTCCTTGTACGTGTGCTTTCCACTTATTGTAACGGTGTTGAAACCTGAAAAGTGCCATATAGCCAATCCATCGTTATTTCCATTTCCATTGCTTGCGATTATTGTACTTTCTTACATATACCTTATCACCAATTGTACAAAATGTTGGCATGTGCTTACTAGCACGTATGTTTTCCTTCCCTGGTAACAGTGTATCGAATACAGACTTCACCTTTCTGGCAAACATTAATTCTGCTGATGAGCATCCTTCTGGCGCTCAACTAATTGTTGGGCCCTTCTATTCCATCTTGGGTGATACGGTGCTAGAATTTTATGTTCTAACGTTAACATCTCACAGAATCGTTTAAATTCGTAGGATAAAAACTGTGTTCCGTTATCACAAACAATTATGTCCAGTACACCAAATCTTATGAACAGCCCGTCTAAGATGTTTATTAACGTATATGAGGTTGCTGAAATACACCACCCGATCTGAGGTCATTTTTTGTTGCTGTCCATTACTATTAAGTAATAATATCCATTTACCGGGCCTGCAAAATCGATATGTAATCCGAACCATGGTGTCTTCACGTCCGGCTATGGTTAACGTTCTGTATTAGGTAGTTTCGCTGTCAGCGCACATTTTCTGCAGCCTTTTAACAGCTTTTCAAATTCTTTCTCCATGCTTGGCCAGTACACGAAATTTCGCATCAGCGCTTTCATTCTAGTGATGCCTGGGTGTCTAACATGGAACTCTTTTAACGTTCTATTGTGAAATGTCTGTGGTATGACCACCCTCACCATCACATATAGACTACACTCTCACATCTTGGTGGTTCTTTGCATCAAACATTTCTTTATTTCCTTTCGTCGGCCACAGCTTTCTTCATATCTGGAAGTGCAATGGCCCAGTGTTTAGGGCAGCGGACTCGCGGTCGTAGGATCGCGGTTTCGATTCCCAGACCGGGCGTTGTAAGTGTTTATTGAGCGAAAACACCTAAAGCTCCACGAGGCTCCGGCAGGGATGGTGATGATCCCTGCACTACTCTTTCACCACAACTTTCTCTCACTCTTTCTTCTTGTTTCTGTTGTACCTGTATTTCAAAGGGCCGGCCTTGTCACTCTCTGTGTCACGCTGAATATCCCCGAGAACTACGTTAAGGGTACACGTGTATGTGAAGTGCTCAACCACTTACACGTTAATTTCACGAGCCGGCTGTTCCGTTGATCGGATCAACCGGAACCCTCGTCGTCGTAACCGACGGAGTGCTTCCCCCTCTTCATATCTGATTAATAAATTTGTCATTTCTCGCATGTCTTTTTATTTCTTCCAAAGTTGCTGGTTGTTCAGGTACGATGCTCAAGCATTTCGTCATTTTATTGTAATTAACATCGACATGCCCCCAATCTCTTGAAAGCAGATATTCCATTCTATAATCGTAGTTTAATAGAATGGTACTCACCTTCTGCAGTCTCTTTGCTGTATGTGTCTGGATTCCTTTTTTGGATCCACATAACGTCATATATTGTCCGTTTGCAGCAAAAAATCTGCCGGTTTCTAGAATAGATTATTATGGAGGGTCTTCCACATAAGTAATGTATTCCGTCACCGGTGAGAGACAGAGAGAGAGAGAAATATATAAAGAATATCCTGAAACAAGAATATTAGTTGATAATTATTCTTTCCATAACTAAGCATGGCATAAATTTAGGAGGCTAACATTTGTTCATATTTCCATGGTCGAAGAATTACCGAAAGATTTAGTTAACTATGATACCTGCTAGCAGTTACATTGGTGAAGTATCCATGAAAATCCAAGGTTAAGTATGAGAGAAGTTATCAATTCCCTTATTGAAGGGAAATGAGTTTGATATCAGCCTTCAAATGATAAGGGACTGTGTGAAGTAAGGATAAATTTGTAGTTAGGGCGTACATATCATAGGAATTAAACAGACGCATATACATTCGCGTATATTGCTACATATGTATATATGTATATATGTGTGTCTGTGTGTGTGTGTGTCTGTGTATGTGTATCTGTGTGTATTTGTCTGTGTGTATGTGTGTGTACACATATATGAATACATACACAAACGTACTCATACAACCTCAAATCGAGATATACGCATGAAGACTCACATGTAACAATAGATACGTATGTCCATATCTACACACACAAAAATACATATATATGTGTGTGTATGTATACGCATATGTGCGTGTGTCTTAGTATATATATAATATATATATATATATATATATATATATATATATTGCATACATGTATATACATGTTCAACCTCACACGTTTATACTTGGGCATATATGTATATGTACCTATATATATATATATAATATATATATATATATATATATATATAATATATATATATATATATATATATATATTGCATACATGTATATACATGTTCAACCTCACACGTTTATACTTGGGCATATATGTATATGTACCTATATATATATATATATATATATATATATATATACATACATTCACATATACGTATATATACATATATACCAATGCATATATATATGTGAGCATGAACGCAGCACGCAGAAATGCACACACATACTCATATGTGCATACTCGTGATGCATTCATGCATGTGTTTAGAAAGATAGGGATTATTGTACGCTCTACTGATAAGGAATGAGCGAAAAGGTAATGCAAAAAGGTTGTAAAGAAGATAAGATAAATGAAAGCACATTAGGATAGCCTGTCAGCACTCTGGAGTGGGATGGAGTGGAGCAACGTCTCAACAGGCTATAGTAAAATGTATTGATTTGCACAATTTTGGCACAAGTCCATATAGAAGCATAAAACATAAAAATATGAGAATATTCGTGAAAGAGCACGGTTATTAGAAATAAATGAAATATATATATATATATATGTATATATATATAGATGAGAGAGAGAGACAGACAGAGAGACAGAGAGATACACACAGTGGTCCCCCGGTATTCACGGAGGTTACGTTCTTAGAGCCCCCGTGAGTAGTGAAAATCTGAAAATATTGGACGTGGTCCATAAAAATGCCTATAAATGTCAAAATATAAAGTAAGATATATATATATATATATATATATATATATATATATATATATATATGTGTGTGTGTGTGTGTGTGTGGTGTGTGTGTGTGTGTGTGTATTTATATATATATATCTACACATCTTCTTCCAGCATGCGATGGGTGTTTCTTTTTTCATGTCTTTAAGGGAAGAGTGGAAAATTACGACAGTACTCCTTTAACTTTAAATTCTCGTCCGAATCCATTGCAATCAGAAGGTGTTGGAGATAGATCCGTGTGTACTGTGCCTTGAGGGCACGAATCACGCTTTGATCCATAGGCTGGACGAGGGAGGTGATTTTGGCAGGGAGGACTCGACACGAACTCCCTCGTTATTCAAATCAAACGATTGACTACCAGCACTAGCCACAACAAACAACACCTTGGATTCTATGCAAACATTTCGGAAGTATTCCTTGGTTTGAGAGATGAAGTATTGGTGGAACCAATTCAAAGTTAGACTTGTAGTAATCCAAACCTTGTGCATCCAGTGGACAGGCATCAGATTTTTATTCTTACTTTTGAAGGCCCTCGGGTTCACGGACTTGTCGATAAGTTCAGGTTCCATTATGAAGCCAGCAACCTTGCCACACATATATAGCATCATTCTGTTCTTCTGTGCCTTAAATACTGGGGCTCTGGCTTCATCCTTCAGGATTACGTTCTGGAAGACATGTTCTTCCAGAACAAGCCACTCTCTACTGCAGCATAAATTTTACCTTCCCGGATGATATCCAGCTGTTGTGCATTCTCATGGAGGGTCAAACATTTTTCTGGTGCTTAGGTTCCCTGCTAGAAGTCTTAGAAGCTGTAGGGCAATTGAGCGGCATCTTAGGGGTTTAATAACCGGGTGCGAAAACACAGGGTTCAATAAAATTCTGGAAATATTTATTTGATGAAGTTTAAAAAAAAACGCCTATTGCTGTTAAAATTTAATATCATACCTATAAAGATAGATGTCTTGCTAACCGCCTCATTATTACTGTTTTAACAACAATAATTCTTATATGTGTATATATATATATATATATATATATACACACACACACACACATATATATATATATATATATATATATATATATATATATATATATATATATATATATATATATATATATATATATGTATAATGTTAGCGCTAGGTTCTTATGATATGAATTATAACGTACGTGAGTGAGGTAGAGTGATATTAAACGATAGAATTGTAATTAAGCAAGAAAATATCTTCAGTAAAAAAAGATACCTGTCAATGCAAGTATATAAATTTATATTTGTCTTTGTTTAATTATAATAGGTATTATATAAATCATAATCTAGATGGGCTATAGAAAAGTAATTAATGTAGGAAAGTAAATTGTAGCAAAAGAAAAAAATATATAATAAAAATTTATGGTGAAATTAAGTATACTAATTTAATTAAGTGTGGTAATGAACTACTTATTAATGTAAAAATATTACATAAGTATATATATGTAGCTGTCTTACTAGCATTGGGCGTGTAGACAAATCTTAAAGCCTTGGTACATTTATGAACACAAAAAGTGAACGCTTCTTTTATGCCATTCTTTTTAATAGGGTTACTATTGAACAGACATTGCATAAACTAAGGAGTAGGTGTGTTATTGTTATATGACTTATGGGAGAGGTATAAATTCTGAATCTATAGAATAAAATACAGAAGAAAATATGATAGGTGAAAGTAATTATTTATTTACTGAAAGTAATTTTTTAGATTAATTTTAGGTAGATTTTAAATGTTTAAAAGTTTATGAACGCAGGACGAAAATGCCTTGTACTGCTTGCTTAAATATTTTTTACTGGGTTATGTGACAGTATCCATATTGAGTCCTTCAAATATAACCAGCAGGGAGTATTTTGACCTTGGGATCGTGGATGCAACTCCATGGTGGACCAAGCTATTTCATGTATACTTTATTTCTTAATGTGAAACATGTTTACTTCTTGGAAGCAGATTTACTCTTTTTCATATATGAATTTTAAATATGCGGTTTACCTTCGCTTGAGTTGAACGTGGGGAATATTTGGATTCGATTCAAGACTGAGCATATATAATATGTTAAACCTTTTGCAGAGAAATTGCAAAGGATATTCATCCCATTTTTCCTCTGTTCCAATGGATATATATATCAATAAATTATATTCCTTTGAAAGAAATACTATTAGTATAATAATAAAATCTCAGTATGTCACACATGTGCTATTTTTCGTTGCATGCTTGCATTTCAGTTTGTTTATATATATATATATATTGTCTCTCACATACGTGTTTGTATATTTATATATTTATATATATTTATATATATATATATATATGTGTGTGTGTGTATACTGATACTCATATGATACAATATATATACAAATACACACACACACACACACAAACATATATATATACATATATATATATATATATATATATATATATATATATATATATATATATATATTATATATATATATATGCGTATGTTACATATGAATGCATACGCATGCGAATAAGGATTGTATATGTAACTTATATGATATATACATGTATATACATCGTCACATATATATTTTCTCAGATTACAAAGCACGGAACTGCTATGTTGTTAATTCTTCATAACTTTGCCCCGACATTAGACTATACTACTACACATTGGTCATTCCTTTACCTCTGAACTCCCCCTTCCTCTAGAGTTTACACTATAACACCTTTCTCTCTCTATCCCCACTCCTACATTCAAATTATCTCCACTGACCACTGATTGATCTATATCTTAATTTTTCTTTTTTCTTTTTTTACTTTATTCCCTTTATTCCTATCTTCATTGATTTTATTCGTTATTTTTTATTATTTCGTTATTTTTACTAATCTTGTCTCTCCTTTCTCTTTCATTTTTTCTTTTTCTCCTCCTTTTTCTCCTCCTCTTTTTTTTCTTCCATTCCTCTCTTCCTGTTTTCAATTGGAACAGACTAATACACTTTCTATTTCTAGGTCATTTTAAATACAAATCTTTGACTCTGCAACACTGTATAAAAATTTCCTACTGGGAATGACCAAGTTTAAAAATCTGTTGGATCTCAATCATAGGGGAATCTTACATTGCTTATAAACTCTATATTTGTAAGGAATCATACTAAATTATGTTGGACTTTTGGATTTTGCTGAAAGGATATTGGAATATAGCAAATATACCATTGTGCCTATGAAACGGATTTACATCTTCAATGCCCATACATATCTTGCATCTATTTTCTTTCCTCACTCTCTATTTTGTATCACATCTAAACTAACTATGACTTAACTCTCCTCTCACACCCTCTCCGATGAAGGGATATTATTAATTAATATCCTAGAAACATATGTAAGACATATCTATAAATGCTCTAATATCTATACAGCCTTGGATTTTTATCTTATTACACAAAAAATGTGTATATATATATGTATGTATATGTGCGCATATATACGCACGTATATGCAAATTTGTTATTCACTCTCATCATCCAGCTTATAAAATTGTAATTCATTACATTATTAAATTAATATATTTGAT
>NC_042999.1:28803584-28823584 GCF_006345805.1 Octopus sinensis | reverse complement strand
CACACAGCCACTCCTGTATATATTTATATATCTACAAGCACACACACACAAACAAATATATGTTTGATAGATATGTATTCAGATATACATGCGCATAACTGAATTATAGCCACACAAACTTGCAAAATACGCTTAACTAAAACTGCCATAACAGAAAAATACAGTGAAATATTCTGGGGTGTCTTCTCTGTTGATTTGGAAATTCATCCGTTGTTCGACATTTTGATATTGATCCTAAGAGTGCCACATAAATAGAAAAGTGCTGGATAAAAAATTGTTGAATATATGTGTGCTTCAGTTTTTCAAAGAATGAATCAACAAGGTATGTACCAATAATTAAGATACATTTCAAATTCTCCGAAGCCCTAAGTAATCCGACCGACTTGTAGAGGACAATGTCAAATATATTTCAATTTCATCAGCTGGAATATTAAATACGAATTCATTACTAGCAAAATGTTCTATTATTTTTTCTACATAGAGTTAGATATGTAGGATTTGTTAAAAGTACAGAAACTCAGCAATGTGACTGAATATTTCATATCCCACGCATAACGAGATACTACATGCTGGAATATGGATATATCGTTGTGGTTGAGGTTTAAAATAATTTAGTGGCCATAAGTGGTAGTATACATTCTCTTGGGTTTATATGGAATAGTATTGGAATATTCCTCATCACGTTTCAGCCTCTTCATCATTGCACACATTCCTGAACGTCAAGTGGAATTAATTGGGATTATTTGAATGGAGTAGAAATTAATTTTCACCTCTGATAAATACATATATATATGTGTATATATATAATATATATATATATATATATATATATATATATATATGTGCGTGTGTGTGTGTGTGCGTGTGTGTGTGTGTGTGTGTGTGTGAGTGTGTGTGCGTGTGTGTGTGTGTGTTTTGGACATTTTTATAAATCAGTTACATTCAATATATTGTTTGGAGAGAAAAATGCAATATAATTGAAAGTGCATTCTGATTAAATATATATACATATATATATACGTATGTATATGCATATGTATATATATATATATATATATATATATATTTATATATATATATATATATATATATATATATATATATATATATATATATATTATACTGTGTTCCTGTGTGAAGAGGGTATACGCTTGTATTTCAGGTTATATCTCAACGAGAGTAAATACTGATAGAATAGGCGTCGATATGGTGACACATATGCATAGATACACAGAAATCAAACATAGGAACTCACAATTACCCGCGCACAGACACGTTTAGCACATACTACACACTCACAACGTACACACAAGAACACAGACACACACGCATATACGCAAAACTATATATATATATATATGTGTGTGTGTGTGTGTGTGTGTCAGTGTGTGTGTGTGTCTGCGTAAGTATGTGCATAAGTTTTTGTGCACGGGTATGTGGGAGTTCCCATGGACGATTTGTGTGTATATATGCATGTGTATCACTGTATCGACGCGTATTCTATGAATATTAACTCGAGATATAAGCTGAAATACACGCGTATACACTCTTCATACAAGAACATAGTATAATATATACATATATACACACACACACACATATATATATATATATATATATAGGCATATATATATATATAGGCATATATATATATATATATATATATATTATATATATATATATGTGTGTGTGCGTGTGTGTGTGTGTGGTGTGTGTGTGTGTGTGTGTGTATGTATTATAAATAATGCAATGCTTAACATTTAAAGTAATATCTCAATGTTTATCTCGACGTATTTCGTTACCAGCTTTTGGGTGGCATTGTATTTAATTATACATAGGCGAAATCCATAAGAACATACGCAGTTACGTGTACATATATACATTCTCACACATACATACGTATATACATATGCAGAAATATATACACGTTATGTTTATGATGCTTACTTTGCAGCTGTATATTTCCAGATTGTATATGGCACAGCCTCAGTATGAGTAAGATTCTTGCTCGATAGCATGGGTTTCACGAATGAGTAGGGAGGATCACTTCGTGGAGAGTCGCGAAACCGAACATTGTGCACGCCATAGAATTTATAATCTTTTCAGAGCGCACAAAATTACACTTTTTGGAATTGGATTTCGATATACATAAAAGTTGTGAATAAAAACGTTAGTGATTGGAAATATTGAAACATTCCGTAGTTTTCTATGACTATGTATTTTTCATTCAAATTTTTACGTGCTAACAGTTCCAGAATTTATGAGCTCCGTGATATAATCCCCAAATAATATATATATATTATATATATTATATATTATATATATATATATATATATATGCGTGTGAGTATGTTATGTATCTATGTATCTAGATTATAAACATGTATGTATGTAAATATAAATATATATATATATATATAATATATATATATATACATGTTTATAATCTATTCTTTTATATTCTTATATGTATCACCCTTAATGCTGAGACTATAGTGTGGCCATGCAGAGGCACAGCGAGTGGGCATTTCATGAATACACACATAAACACATTACATGTGTGTATGTATGTGTATATATATACGTATACACACCACACACACACACACGCGCACAACTCTTGTTTGGAGTTCGCACCATTTGATGTTATTTTGTTTTCCCGAGACAACTGTAATATATGTAACACACATGACCTTGAAAACCATCCTTCGATTTTATATTTCGATTTCAGATTGAAAAATCTGTCTTCACATGAGCTGAGGAATAGAAGTGTCTTTGAATCGGAAATACTTCAATATGTAAGGAATACTTGCATTACGTCACCTACATAAGTCCCAAGATAATAGCTGTCGCTAAATTTCTCCACGTCTGAAGCAACCTGACATGTCTTCCAGCTTCATTCTTTCATTCATATTTTCTGGTTATTTCATTGTTCTTTAATGTATCTTTATTATTTATGCTTATGTTCTCTCTAAGAAGACTTGCTATTTAGCAGCATTACTTTTTGAACACTTGTAACTGAGAAATACAATGAAGAAGACCAAAATGTGGCAAATTTGAAAAGATTATTCATTAAATATTTGCTAACATTGCAATCATGTTTGTTACAAGCTTCCTTAATTCGTTAGATTATACAAATCACCTTTAATACAGGAGATGAATGTATTACAAATATCCATAAAGGTTTGTCTCAAAACATCGTAAATATCAAAGGTTGCATAACATAAGCAATTAATCTTTAGTTTTACATGGACAGATATTCGCATTGTACTTCCTTTCATTAAAATCGTATAATTTTTGTATACAGTAACAATAACTAATGCGTACTTTCTGCTTTGCTAATAGGAAGAATATACGTGACATTTTCTCTTCCTTCTTTTGACTTTATTGAACAATGTATTTGCACCATATCAGCTACCCGGAACAAATGATTACAACACACGGTACAGTGGAAATTATCAACCATACACTTTTACAAATGTTCCTTTTGCATTATGTGACATTTGAAATTGGATACAACATTTCATTACTGTTGAATAATACAAAGGAGAGTATTTAAGCTAAAGTGCACGTATCTTTTCATTATGTGTTCATCGAAGTTTGTAAACGTTCTTTCCAATGCAATAAACTTACAAATTTATGTTAGAAATGCATTTTTTTCATTGCCTAAGATCTCAAACAACATAGTGATAATTTTTCTTTTTCTTTTTCTTTTCAGAGTTTACCAATATAAACTTCAAATTGATACATCTCGGAATGTACCGCAGAAAATGCTTAGCGACATTTCGTCTGTGTTTACGGTTTAAGTTCAGATTCCACCGTATCACGTACAATAAAATTCATTAGAATGGGAAAGTTGTTTGGTGGACATATAGCAATTATCTAACCATAAAAATGCCTCGCATCTGCTGTGGGAGTCTTGTTCTCTCTCCGGAGAATCAATGAATCGTAACCTTTATTTTACCCCTCCCTATATCTATAAATAGAAAAAGTATTTGTCTCCATTCAACCAAATAACCCTCCCTCCTCACTAGCAGATCCAAATAACTAAAAGAAAAATCTACAGTCAGAAGATAAATTCTAACACTATGATGTTCTTAACAATCCAATCAAGCTCTCTGTCTGTTTATCTACCCACTTTATAAAGTTAACAATTGACATGGAAATAAGTATATGTATTGATGGAAAACCTCTATGAATGTCTGAAGATTGCTCAACATTTTAAAATTGATGTAATACTTACAATGATTAATAAAATGATGTAGCATGAAACGATCGTACCAAATTACCGAAGAGATTCTTGTTGCTTACTTTGATTATAATAACCCCATGGATTTATATGGATAATGCCGTACAAAATTCTGGTGTATCGGACTTAAGTACCATATTCATTTGAAACTAAATTTTGCTGAACTTATATATATATAAGTATATGGCGTTTCTGAAGAGATCACCTTCCTTCGTTGTGGGAATACTTCTCTTTAATATTTAAAACTAACAATTTCGAAAAAAGAAAGAATATGCATTATTCTCTATTTTTGTAAGCAATTGTATATATGGCGCATGTCTGTATCTTTGTATTCAGTGTAAACTAATAGTTATAAACTGCAATATTTATGAGCTGCAATATTTATGAACTGTTAATCGAATGACAGATATTTATTTTGATATACCTTGCACCTGTCACCAAATTGTCCTTTGCCAAGAGTTTCAGCTCCAGCCGTTCTCATCATATATGTATATGTATGTGGGGATGTATGTGTATTTTTAATAAGGTACATAACCCATGCGGAAGCACACACCGCCAAAGAGACATGCACATTGATATACAAACTGTGATGATGAGCAGACACCCAGACACATACATATAGTAAGAGAGACACAAATGTACATACATTCATGCACGTCAGTTGTCACCTATGTATATGTATGTGTAGATGTGTGTTTGTATTTAATAACGTGCCTAACGCGGAAGCACACACACTGTCAGAGAAACATAGACGCTCATATACCCACACACATACACTCACACACACGTACACACATGCAAATCGCGAGTCATCGTGGCCATATATGTCCTTTACTATCTCGTACGCATCGAACTCGCAAACACACACACACACAAACTCACACTCAGACACACACTCACACACAACCACAGAGGCACGTGCACAATTATATACAATGTCCTGTACCATAGTTGACTGTAGAAATATTACGTCTATGAAATGTTATATTGTTTAAAGGGAAGTGAAAAGTTACATGTCGATAATCGCGGTATGTAATACTATATAGGAAGAGAGTCACTCATAGACATACATGACCACATGTCGGTCGTTACAAATGTATATGTATGGATAGATTTGTAGAGGAAAAACCTTCATTACAAATTTAGTACAAATTGATTCAGTAGTTTCTCCGTGCATAGAGGCAACACACACCTACTACTACTACTACTACTACTACTACTACTACTACTACTAAAATAATAATAATATTAATAATAATAGTAGTAGTAGTAGTAGTAATTATAATAATAATAATAATAATAATTAAGATAATAATAAATTGCATTGATATTGCTGAGCAGCATCATTTTGTATGCATATACTGGACGGAAATCGAATATCTTGCCTCCAAGAACGTGTATAAATACATACAATACGCTCCTTTCCATATCCCACTTCTCTCGCTCTCTGTGCATATATATATATATATACACACACACACACACACACACACACACACACACACACACACACACACACACATATATATATATATATATATATATATATATAACGGTGTATTCACTATTTTACATCAAGCCATCAATAACTGGAGTACATATACATATACACGCATACACATACATATATATAATACACAACACTATCCCACTGAACATGGCCAATAATATTCAAAAACGCCGCTGGGTTAAAAATGAAATTACTGCAATGATTAACGCTTGGTTCATCCATCACAATGAAGCTAATGTTTACAGTAAAATAACTGAGGACTTAGCGAAAAAATCCCTTTACAGATCTGTAAAACAGATCGAAAACAAAATAAAAGAGATTAAAAGAATATTTCCTATTTTCCACGCACACATGGCTACACTAGAAGCCATTCTTGCCAATGAATGCAGTGCACCAAATGACCAAATTACAACAGGTCAGGGGACACTTGAACAGCAACAATCAACTGACCTACTTCCATTGGCACCAGCACCTAACGAACCAAGTCAAGTTTCACTGCCGCTACAGCAACAAAAACAACAACAACCCTCTAATACTGCTACAAGTCAAGTTTCAATGTTGCTACAACAACAACACTCTACTACTGCTACTACAGCCAGAATAGAAAAATCACTACTACATCCACATAAAACTACCTGCCGTTACTACTCTCAAGGCAGCTGCAGATTTGTCCACATTCTGGCAAGCCAGAACCCACTATCACAAAATCAACAACCTGCTTCTGACACTACTGCTACTACAGCCAGAATAGAAAAAACCACTACTACAACCACATAAAATCCCCTGCCGTTACTATTCTAAAGGCAACTGTAGATTTGGCCCCAGCGGCACAAACAACAATGGATGCTGTGCTTTTTCCCATCCTACCTTATGTCGTAGACTTGTTAAAGGCACCTGTCCATATGGTATAACAGGAAAAAACTGCCCCCACCTCCACCCCAAATACTGTCCTAAATACAGAATCCATGGTTCTGATCCTAAATACGGATGCACAAAAGGCAATGGATGCAGCTTATTCCATCCTAAACTGTGCCAAACTTCTGTGTCACAAAGGATGTGCCTGAACCAAGAATGCAAACACCACCATCGGAAGGGCACAAAACGATCACAGAATAAATATAAACAGGAACAGAGGAAATCTAGGACAACAACAATAACAAAATACAACCACGTTTCCCCTCCTACAATCAAACAACGTAAACAGAACCATGAAAAAACACCAAATAACGCCAACATGAAGTACGTATCCTCTGACCAAGTGGCAAACCAAACAAGTAACTCTTTTTTACTGACATACCTAGAAAATATAAAGGCCGACCTAAGCCAGGAGATCCAGCGAGCTATCACCAACCAACTATGCAAATCACAAGGACCACTCACCCATTACCAACTTCCCTTACCTCGACATTCCTGTTAAATGTACGTGGCATCAACCCATGAATTATTGCTCAAAAATGGAAGATCCCATATATATAGAGTTGGCTTGCCGAAATGGCACATTGCTTCCCTTTCTTTATCCTTACCGAGACTCACCTGAACAACACCCATATGGACGCAGAGGTGAAAATAAAAGATTTCACCATTGTTCGTGCGGATCGCACAGACCGAAATAAGGGAGGGACAGACATCTTTATCCATGACTCCTTTACACTTGATGCCAAGAACATATTTTCCAATGGCTACTGTGAATCGGTATCACTATTCAGCAAAGCCAACGACATAATCATTGTTGGTCTTTACAGGCCTCCCCAGGCACCTCTAAAGTGCTTTGAAGAGTGCCTTAGCAAAGTCAAGTCCTTCCTTCGGAAGTACAACTCCGGAAACATACTAGTGATGGGTGATTTTAACCTCCCTCATGTGAACTGGCCCACAAATACTCTGAAGTTAGGCAAGTGCTCTACATCAGATAGAGCACCAGCAGAACTGCTCTTTAATCTGATGGATGAGTTCTTCCTGACTCAGCTAGTGCTCGAACCAACGAGGCAGAATAAAACGATCTTGGATCTGATATTGACCAATCACTCTAGCTACGTTCACAGTATTTCAGTCGAAAAAACTTTCCTCTCAGACCACGACATGGTACTCTGCAATTTTAATTCCCGACATATAAAAAGCAAACCAGCCAATCCCACTCCATGGCACCCATTTGACAACATAAACTTCCACAAACCGGACTGGGGAGCAATCAGAAAGGATCTGTCTTCCATCGACTGGTCTTTTACTCTCAATTTCTCTCATATTGAGACCGCGTGGCAGCACTTTGAAAACATTGTCACCTATGCATGTTCTAAACACGCTCTCACGAAATCTACTAATACTAACAGAAACCGGCTCCCTAAAAAGAAAAAAACACTCATTAGGCGCATCAAAAGACTCAACAAAAAAATCAACCAATTAAAATATTCCCACACACAACATCCACATTCAACAACAATGAAAAGACTAGAGCTGGAAAAACTTCATCTGCAGACCAACATGAAAACCTCCATTGAAAATCAAAGAGCTGTGGATGAACAGTGGGTAATCAAAAACATCAAACAGAACCCAAAAGTGTTCTATTCTTATGCAAATAAGCATAGAACCAGTGTCTCACCCATTGGGCCATTGATTGGTGATAACGGCATTCCCCAACACGATGCTAAAGAAATGGCAGAAATACTGCAGAAACAATACTGCTCTGTCTTTAGTGTTCCCACTGATATTGACGTAAGAGAAACAAACGAAGTTGACTCCCAACATAAAATCTCAGACATAACCTTCACTGCCACTGACATCGTAGCAGCAATAAATGAGGTCAAATACTACTCTGCTGTAGGCCCTGATAGATTCCCCGCTAGTCTCCTGAAGGAATGTAGACACCAACTTGCAGTCCCTCTGACCAACCTCTGGAGAAATTCGTTAGACACAGGTTATATACCGAAACAGTTTCTATCCCAGTCGGTCAACCAGGTTTTCAAACAGGGAAACAGATCCCTCGCAGTCAACTATCGCCCAATCTCACTCACCTCCCACATCATTAAAGTGTTTGAAAGAGTGTTAAGATCAAGGATAGCTGACTTCCTGGAGACCCACAAACTCCTAAATGCAAATCAGCATGGCTTTCGCTGTGACAGGGACTGTCTAACACAGCTCTTACACCACATTAAAGATGTACTCAAAGCCTTGGGAACAGGTTCGAACTCTGACGTCATATATCTTGACTTCAGTAAAGCGTTCGACAGGGTAGACCATAATATCCTACTCTCAAAATTGGCAAATGTTGGAATCCGTGGAAAAGTTCTACACTGGATTAAGTATTTCCTGGCGAATAGAACACAACATGTTGTAGTTGATGGAGTCCACTCAAGACCAGCAAAAGTCACCAGCGGTGTTCCCCAGGGGACTGTTTTGGGTCCGCTACTCTTCATAATTTACATAAACGACCTTTCCAGTGTCGTACATTACTGCAAAGTGAAAATATTTGCTGATGACACTAAGCTCCAGCAAATCGTCAATGAAGAAGCAGACCGAACTCAACTCCAGTCTGATCTATATGCTGTGAGTCAATGGGTAGACAGAAACAAAATGCAACTGAATGAGGGAAAGTGTGAGCTGATGCATTTTGGAAGAAATTCCTCACTAAAACAGCCATACTCTCTTCCTTCAGGGAAACCGCTCACAGCCTCTAACAATATCAGAGACCTGGGTGTAATTGTTGATGACGATCTCAGTTGGAGTGCATACATCAACAAGAAGGTCGATATAGCTCGTAGGATGAGTTCCTGGATCTTAAGAACTTTCCGGTCCAGAGAACAAGGTGTCATCATACCAATTTTCTCCTCCTTTGTACCGCCACACCTTGATTACTGCTGTCCACTGTGGTCTCCCCATACAAGACAAAACATCTCCAGGATTGAGTCACCCCAGAGGGCACTCACTAAACGAATTGAAGGCATGGCTGCTCTCGATTATTGGGATCGCCTTAAAGCCTTGAAACTTTACTCCCTCCAGCGTCGCCGTGAGCGGTACATCATTTGTACGATGTGAAGAATATACCGCCAACTTTGCCCAAACAACCTTAACATTAGCTTCAATGTTCATCCAAGCCTGGGACCACGGGCCATAATTCCCCTGCCCAATTCAAGATCACGACATACATGTACACTGCAACGTAATTTCTTTTCCTCAACAGGCCCTGTCCTATTTAACATTGTCCCGAGGGAGATCAAAGAGGAAAAGGATCCCATCAACTTTAAACGGAGTCTGGATAGATTCCTTCAAAGAATACCAGATAAGCCACCCATAATTGGATACAACTCACCCAACAAGAACTCACTACTTGAACAAAACTTGATACAACTGACCCAACAAGAACTCACTACTTGAACAAAACATGACTTAAACAAAACTTGACTTAAACAGGATTCGAATAATCTTATCAGGTGGTGCTATTAAGTTAGACATGGCCTGGACCAATCTTTGGTCTAAACATATCTAAGTTATCTAAGTTATATACATATACACACTGAATAAATATAAATTCATATACAGACGTATTTACATATACCTGTATATGCATGTATATAATTATGTGTGTAAGTATATATGTTTGTGCGCGTGTGTGTGTGAGAGTATGCGTATATATGTATATGCACGTGATAGTGGCAGCTGTAATGTGAATGGACAAAAACTCCCACACACTTAGTTCGGAAATGCTTGAACAAGTCTGCAATGAGAAGTTGTTCAATACAAAGAAAGTAATTCTAGTTTACAAGTCAAAATAATACGCAGAATCGGTATGCCAATCAGACTATATATACTGATAATTCTCAAGTGGCAAATCATAGAAGTACGATGAATATATCTGTGGATGGCAGTGAGGATATATGTGTCAAGTTTAAGTCATCCGAATGAAATGAACTGTCAAGCTACACGGAGACCGAACTTGAGATACTAAAATAAATGTAGATACAGAATGCATTGTTGGTAAATGATGTTTTGAAGGAATCAGTGGGTTGAACCTAATTAACAAGGAAGGTAGTGACAAATTTTTAATTAAACTGGGAATAGTATGAATTAATAGTCGAGCTACAATAATGGTATGTTGAACCTTATAAATATTTCTCATTTTTTATCCAGATTAAAAATGTAACGTATTAGTGCATTGCCTGATTAGGGCAGAATTTACCCGCAGCCGAACGCATAAACCCTTATTAAATTTCCTTCAATTTCCTTACTGAATGTAAATGAGAAAATGATGTTTGAGACGTGATGCTAATGCTTACATCGATGATAGAGGGTAGATTTCAAGACATCCATGTGTCGCATCTAAAACTTACTTACCAACCCAGATGTTATGTCCATAACGTAAAAGGAGAAATCTTTGTGGTAGGTGACTGATATAATCTGCCAAATATTTCTGCCCGTTTCCACACACACTCTTTCATATGCAATGGAATTTTTGAAAGGCAGCATTGAGGTTATGCATCATTACACCAGATTCGACACGCCATTGAACACGAGGAATTGCACAGCATCGTGGTAGGTGATGGTGATTAGGCATTTACAGCTGCTGTAAAATACTGAGTATATACTTCACATTCGGAATAGAGTCACAATGGACACAATGTGCAAAATGAAGATCCGATATGCAAAGTAATTTTTTCAGGAAGATATTACTGTGTGTCAACAAGGAAATATCACGTTAAAAGGAAATGACCTTTGGGCTGGGAGTGATTCAAAACAGAAACCACTCAAATTTTCCTCGAGAATAGGAGGCAGCAATAAGTGAAGTATGTAATTGGAAATTTCATGACTACAATATTGGTCGAAACTCTGAAGTACTTCAGGAGATGATAACCTTTCGCCACTCTATTAATGTTGTATAGTAGCAAAATCCAGGATATCACAGATGTTGAACTCTCGACAACCTACAATACACTCCTTAAAGGAAAATTATGGTTCTGTCGTATACAACTTAAATTCAATACCAAACTGCAGAGGTCACTGCTGTTTAATGAAATTACAATGAGATTTGCTACGTTCTTCAAGCGGAAATTTAGCGTTAACATCCGCAATAGAATCAGGCCTGGCTGCGTGATTAAGAGGCTCACTTGGCATATGCATGTTTTCGATTCAGCCGAACTGTGTGACATGTCGAGTAATTGGCTTCTCAAAATAAACATCAACTGACAATTTTATCTTGCTAGTCAAGTTGGCAACCGTAAAGAGAAGCCTTGAACAGGCTGCACGAGAGAGTGTATGGAAATTCACAGTAACCGAAGAAAAATATCTGAAAGAAGACGGGTGACAACTTTAGGACCTGAGAAGATATTATGTCCATTAAGATTATGCGTTGATCTTAGAGACAGAGGCACAATATTAGCGCCTTTCTGCAAACGTTACGTCACTTCTATCAGTGGAAGGATTTAGGGTTAGACGTGGGTCTTGAAGGAATATACCATGCATTTCAATCCCATTTATTCTGCATTTAAACATTTCCTGAATGACTAACACACTTGGAACATAGTAATAACATTGCTTCGACGTTCATTTAATCCGCCCGGTATACAAAGTAATGCTTTGGAAGCAGATCTGGAATTCGTTTTCCTTGAGCAAATTGATGGCCTTCTGCGATTTTCTCGTGATCTCGACAGTTGTTTTAAAATGGCCTACTTTGAGCTTCGTTTCCATCTCGGGGAAGAGATTGAATGCTGCAGGTGCTAAATCTGTCGAATCAGACGGGTGCGGAAGTTACGCCATGTTGTTTTTGAGGAGTGAAGGATCCAATATTTTGCGGACGTTAGGATTGCCCGCACGGCAACATAACGCAGACCAACAACTCAGCAATGTTGTTGAATGTCATCCGGCGATCCTCATGCAAAAGCCGAATGAATGTTCTTCACATTTTCTGAGGTAATGCTCCTGGCATGTCTTGCAGATCGCTCACTTTGAGCTTTCTGAATCATCGTCAATAGCTCTGTAACAAACATCACATGTGCTATGTTAGATTTCAAGATAATTATTGCACCAGCTTCCAATCCGTGACAAAAATCGCAGACTACAACATACACGTGAACGCAAGAACACAAAGTTCACAACTTGCTAAGTAAACACAGCAACGTCACTCAAAACACGGCCTCATGAAAATCACTGCACACGCAACTTTTTGCTACTATCTGTTGGCATACTATAGAACTGGTCCGGAAGCTTTCTGATACCACCTCGCATATATATATGAATGAAGTACAAAGGAAGGAAAATTTGTAAATATAGACGAACATTAATTCAATTCATAATCCTTGTTGGTATAGAATCATTATACCTTCTACAAATTATTTGTGAGTCTAATTCATTCCCAAGACAATAACGTAAACCTATTCATGAAATAAAAATTAGATTCTTCGTCGGGAATTACATACTGGTAAGAATAATTACGAACAACAAAAACATGCAAAGATCTTTCGTAGCCCTGATGTGAACGAACATATACATGAAAGATGACAAGAACGCCAGATATTCAATACTAGGATATATATATATATATATATATATATATATATATATATATATATATGTGTGTGTGTGTGTGTGTGTATGTGTGTGTGTGTGTATGTATATATAAATATGCATATACATACACACACACATATATATATATAAGCATATATATATATATATATAATATATATATATATATATGTATAAATTTATATAAACTACATTACCGTTTTATTAATATTACTTTTCACACACACACACACACACACACATATATATATATATATATATATATATATATATATATATATATATATATATATATATATATATATATATATATATATATATATATGCCCATATTTATTTATTGAAAGTTGAAAAGTTCACATGGTCTCTTGCTGTTAACTAATGCGCAAATCTGAGAAAAAAACACGTACGTTCGGTGGGAGTCGTTAAATTTCAATATTCGTTTTTACTCACCGAAACTGAGAAAGGATTACTTCAATTCATCTTAAAACAATGAATTCTGTTAATAATCAGATTATATATAATACATTCTAGCTTAATGAAGAAATAGTGATGTGAGGTCTTATGTTTAAAATGACGAGCCAAACAGTATTTACCATCCATAATAATTACAACATTGTAATACAGTGAAGAACGTATCAGCACGCTTTGGGAATATCGGTGTCATCGTTGCTCTCATCTATGAAACATAATATTTAATAAGTATGTATACATAAAGAAAATGCGCATACTCACAAACATACACATATACACATATACACACACACTCACAAATATATAAATATTTATATATTATATATACCGGAGTAAACACATAAATGTGAAACAAGGTGGACAAAAGAGTACTCAAATACCAGTGGTAGAGTAATATGCTTTATTTAAAGCAGCAGAAAATTCAATAAAACCTGTTACTCTGAGGTTCCCGTTGCCGTTCATCGGACAGTTTTTGCTAGAAAAACTGTTTTTGCTAGAAAAACTGTTTTTGCTAGCAAAAACTGTCCAACTAACGGCAACGGGAAACTTAGAGCAACAGGTTTTGTTGAATTTTCTGCTGCTTTAAATAAAGTATATATATATATATATATATATATATATATATATATATATATATATATATATTATATATATATATATATATATTATATATATATATATGCATGTATGTATATATATATATACATGTATGTATATGTATATATATACATGTATGTATATGTATATATATATATATATATAAATGTATATATATACAGGAAAGAGGGTTTGAAAATCCAGAGGTCTTTTAAAGATGTTTATTGACTTGACCGGTTTCACATGTTATTTTCACAAGTAAAATGTAGAGCTTTGTGTAGCCTGTGTTGTGTTGAAAATGTTTTTTTTTTAATTTTACTACCTATTTTAAACACTTTTATGTAAACTGTTTAATCAAAAAGACCCTCTTAAAGTTTTCTGATTGTTAAAGATTCTGTTTCTCAACGTTTTCTCATCATTGTCAAAGACCGTATCACTCTATTTTAATACATCTATGATAACCATGTTTTAACACAACAAAGGCGACACAAGGCTTTACATTTTAATTTTGAAAATGTTTTTTCTTAAAAAAATGTGAAACCTGTGAAGTCAATAAAGACCTCTGCATTTTAAAATCCTCTTTCGTATATATTTTCACTCGAGCAGTAGCTTTCAATTTTACATTGTTTTATATATATATATATATATGTGTGTGTGTGTGTGTGTGTGTGTGTGTGTGTGTGTTTGTGTGTGTGTGTGTGTGAGTGTGTGTGTGTGAGTGTGTGTGTGTGTGTGCGGGTGTGTGTGTGTGTTTATATAAATATTACTTCCCCACAAACACATGCACATGCATTATATATTCGTTCTTCGGCCGTTCATTACTGTTCTGGTTTTACCTCATTGTCCGGAAATCTCTCGTCGCGCATCAGTAACCACTTCAACGACAATTGTCGACCTCGTTTGTGCCTCTGCTCTCCTTAATCCATTCTTCCCGAAATACAACAATACTTGTTTCAACACACGGTTTTACATTAGCAGTGCAGACATTCGAAAATTTACTGTGACACAAAAATGCACACACACCCAACGCATGTATAGTGGTTACATACGTAGGTTCGCCACTTATACACACACATTCACATACATCCGTCTAGTGGTCTGCCGACTGACCAAGTGATTTATAGCTAAGACGTGCTCTGAAACATCCCGAATGTACAGAATGAAATGATTATAGCTGAACTGATACTAATAAAAAAGACGTAGAGAAAATGAGAAATAGAAATGTATGTCATGATTATCAAGTTTACAGCAATTTTAATGCCTATGACTATTATTATATCTACACTTACTACCATTGAATGGACGTTGTTTCCCCTTAAACGAATTTTATTTGATCTGCTCGTATCAATCTTTAATTTCCTTTTGATGATCTCCTAATATAAGACATAGAACCGATATCGTGAACTTTTATTAGATTTATATTGACGTGTTTTGACTAGATGCCACAGTTGCTTTCACATTCTGTTCCCATTTAATCGGATTAATATACAAGTGCAAGACACGTTGAATTTATTTAACCTAAATTTGTACAGAAAACGTCTTATTAAGACTGAACATTTGTTCATTCAGTGGAGTCTGAAATTTCTTTGTTTTCCTTTTCACTGAGAGCTATTTGTAAATAAAGATAAGTTTAAAATGACATCCAATAGTTTTGGTCACAAACGGTCTAGATTCAGTATCGAATTTCCGAATTTGCTCCAATGATATCTTATGAAATATTTCAGGAATGAGTATTGAGTTTGTTATTATAGATATTGCTAACGTTTAAGTCTAGTTCGAAACTTATAAATAAAATATAAACTTGCTGAACTGATTAAACAATAATGCATCACTTAGTATGATATGCAATGCACTACATTTAATGTAGTAGTTAGTGCATTAATACTGATGTAGCTACATATTATAGGATATCGAACGCTCAGGAAGTCATTCTGTTGTTAGCCTAGCGGAAGACATTGTATATATTGTAAGAATACAACGTGAATGTGCAGACACTTTTGTAATATAAATCTTAGTGATACAGGAATTAAAATATAATTTTTCGTTATATTTCCTTCAAGATGGTATTTCACATGATTAAATGTTATATCAACCACTTCCTAGTGTTTTAGAGTAGATTCTCTTTAGATATTTCCCGTTTCGCTGTAACTACTGTGCTTTAGGCATGATTTATTGTTGATCAGGCAAAGTGCTACTGAGTGTCATAATGAAAATCTAAAATAAGCTATTGCACAGCACGCTTAGTTACATTCAATCTCATTTTAGCTGGGTTTTTAATGGACGAAGGCAATCCTCGGAGTTTGGTTGTGAAATCTTCCGTACAAGTGGATCATGCAGCTGGATATTGCGGCTTGACTGAAGCATATATTTGTGTATAATGCCATACGTAATACTATATCTATGTATCTCTCAATCTCTCTCTCTCTCTCTCTCTCTATATATATATATATATATATATATGGGGGGGGCGCGTGTAGGTGCATGCGTGTGGATGTGTGTGTGTATATATTTACTTGTATATATATAAATGCATATGTATATATGTCTGTGGGGGTGTTTGCGCGTGTGTATAAAAAGACAGAGAGGGATATATATATATATATATAGAGAGAGAGAGAGAAAGAGAGAGATACATGCATACATACATATTCCACGTATATATTTGAGGGTGTGTATATGCCGTGTAAGATACAAGAGCCTATCCAATAACTAATTATTTTGTGCACCTGGTATTCTTTCACTATTGTGTTCCACATTACTAGAAAAACAAGAGAAATAGAAATTTGTATTATAAGCCAATCACATACACCCTAACGTTAGCATTCACCATATTTTACGCATATAGATGATCCTCCCTAAAGTCAATGGGAATTAATTCAGAAATGTTGTAGCGGGTTGAAAACGTTGAATATCATTTTTTTTATAGAGGATAATTCTCATAAACCATTCATAAATCACGTTAGCGAATATAATGGATATTTATCATGCTCTTTTTTTGAAATACAGTATAGGCGACTTATTATAAATTTATATCATAGAGAAATTATGAGAAACAAGAACGAATATTATGTTGGTGATTCAACGATGGATATCCGATTATGATACGAGTCAAGGTAACTTGACCTTTGCTTTATCTAACAAATTGTGTTCAATATAATTCACTAACCCTCCAGTTGTAAACAAGGATATTCAATTAGTTCAATCATGTAGATATAAACCTATATTCCTCTTGAAATTTGAAACTTACTTGATGCTTATTAAACAATGAATACACTTAATGACATCGGTTTGTAGTAGCTTACAACAATGTACTGTTTTAAACATGAAATTGCAACCGCTTGTATAAGTGTCTGTACGAATGTGTGTATGCTTGCATACGGATGGGTGTAAATAATATTATGCATTAATAGCATGATGCTGGAAGAATTTGAGAATGCTTGTTTTGTATCTGAGTATGTTGATAAAAGATACAGAAAATACTACCCAACAAACGTTTACGGTTTTGGACGCCACGATGTGTATTAAAATAATAGTGCTTGATATTTTCTTTTATTTAGACACAAGGCAGTATCAGTGGCACAGCTAAAATAATTACCAGTCTCTCTCTCTCTCTCTCTCCCCACAGTTTTTAAATACCATCTGCATTACTGTGTGAAATGTGCGATAGCCGAGGGAGAGAGTACATTGTTACTATGATATTATAAGTACTTACGAAAACCATCTCAATGCGACTCTACAAAATCATAGTACAAAATTCCAAGCTGTAGCTGCTAGCAAAGGAATCGCTCTCTATATATGTACATACGTGTGTGTGCGTGTGTCGTGTATGTATGTGTATCTGTAAATATAGGTATATATACATATATATATATATATATATATATATATATATATATAATATATTATATATATATATATATTTAATAATAATATTATTAAGGAGTAAATCCAAACTTACAGGGAAAAATTAGATTTAAAATTAAATCCAATATTATAGTATAAATATACATATATATTATACTAAATTAGAGATAAAACCACTATTAGGCAAATCAAACAGTGAAAATCATAAACCAATACATAGATATGAAATTAATTAATAAAAGATATATAAATATAAAATTCAAGTTTTAAAATATTCAAATTAAAGTTAAATTTTAAAATTATTTAAATAAATAATTTATACTTATACATTTTTAAATATATATATATGTATATATTTTATTATTATTATTATCATTATCATCATTATTATTATTATTATTATTATTATTATTATTATTATTATTATTATTATTATTATTATTATTATTTTTATCTACTTTTTTTTATGAACCTAGCTGCAATGTCAATGTTTTTGCACCATTACTTAAGCTGAAGAATCTTCTATATTGTTGCATTTCATGAAAATGTGTTCCAGTTATGAACCTAAGTTTTACAAGAAGTATATGGGATTAAATTATTTCATAAAACCAGTTCTTTTAAGAATTGAAGGTATCTACAAAAACTATTCCTTCCTCTAATTTTATTTTGAAAATACACAATCAATGGCCTCTTTTTTTAAGTAAATGTAAAATAGAAATAAAACCTTGTCATACCTTGGCTAAATGTTAAGAAAAATGTTATAATCTTCTTCTTGACACATACACATATACGTATTTTCAGCAAAAACAAAAGAAACATACATATTACGCAATCTTTTATAAGTAACGTAATTTTTATGAAAAAACTTTATTGAGAATCAACAATCCTTTTTGTTGACTTCGGGCATGAGTAATCATAAGATAATCGATGATTCCCATATAAATAACTGATATATTTATATTACGGTACAAGATACAATAAATATCTTTTGATAAGGTTATTTCTAAATATTTTATCCAGCTACATGAATTTATATATTTATAAACAATTTCTTCCGTATCTGCTATTTCTATTTGTAAGAATTTAAAACAATACAACATACGCTCAAACCCTCAAAATAATATTTCTAAGCCATATCTCAGTAATAGATACATATCTAAATACACACAGAAAAAACACACTTATGTACGTATATATATATATATAATATATATATATATATATATATATATCCATAAATAGGTAGATATATATGCATATATATATATATATAATATATATATATATAATATATATATTTATTGAATTACACGCACACACACATATATATATACATACATTTATATATATATATATATATAGGTATATATGTGCATATATATAATATATATATATATTATATATATATATATATATATATATGTATACATAGGTACATACACGCGCGTGTGTGTGCGTGCACACACACACATTCACGCACACATTCTATGATTTCTTCTGCACCGAGATGAGAGTAGGATGTCATTTTATGTATACTGACTTAAATGTTGGTTAGAAATAAGAAAATACAGTAGATCTGCAGCCACTCAGTGTTATATAGTTACTGTTTGTAATAATGTTTATGCGTAATATATGCGTTCTGCTCACGTCTATATAATCTACTGTTCTACACAAATTAAGTATACGTAAAACCTAAATTTAGGTAATAATATGATTAATATATTTATGTGTGTGCTTATATGTGTGTGTGAATACGTGATTATTCATATATATATATATATATATATTCATAAATAA
>NC_042999.1:28791084-28798584 GCF_006345805.1 Octopus sinensis | reverse complement strand
GCGGAGGCAATGTGTTTGTGATTTAAACAAAACGTTATGAATGCTTCGTAAATTTACATGAATTGGAGCAGAAGGATTTAAGTGTACAAGAGATATTTTTCATTGAATGTATGAAGGGCTCAAGGGAAAAATATAACATTATCAGAAACAGAATTCATGCCAGATTTATTGTATGTGAAGCCAAAATATTTGCTATATTTTTATGTGTGGTTTCCTACTAGGAACGAAATAGTGACGAAGATTAAAACGTTCGTCACTGGAATTTAGATAAGCATTGCATCTTGAACATACATATTTTCGCGGCTGAGATTATAGACATCATCTGCAAAAATCTCATAAATGATTTTTTACATTGGTGAAAAAAATCAAGATTTTTGGCATTGCAATATTGATAGTTACTCACATAGCGAAATTTATATATGATTATAGAATTAAACCGGAATATGAAATGTGAGTAGCGAAAAAATAGATTGTTGGATTGTATTCCGTAAGTACTGTTTTATACTGTTTTCTGTAATTATGATATTTTCTCCAGATTCTAAAAGGAAAAACATAATATTTCCTGAGGGAAGCAGACGTCTGTTAGTTACGAAAAAATTACTCCTCTGACACAAGCAACTATATCATGCTTGTTATATTTCCACTTGAAGGGAGGTGCAATGGAGAATTGGCATCCTAAGAGAAAACAATGAGGAAGATCTAGAAATGTTTTTCTTTTTTTTTGTTTACATTAATAAGATTATCGTAGGATTTTGCTGGAGATAACTAAATAAACCGAAAAGGATAAGTTCAAGAAGCTCATCCGCGTTGCAATGGGAAAATTAACTGGATAAACTCGAAATAAACCGATAGCTTTAAACGTTTAAGAACTATCATTCTCTGAATTCGAAAATAATTACGTGAAGTATTGAACAGGTCAACGCGCGTGGGAATAAAATGGCATAGTTAAACTAACGTCTGTGAAAGAGTCACGAAATCGGTCCTAAATGCATGTAATACAGCGACAACTTTAGTATTAAATACGTAAACAACATCTTTAATTATATGAACTGTATCTGAAATACTAAACTTCGTATCACTAAATGTTAAAACCAAAAATGAACTGCCAGTTAATTATCTGATGTGGTAATATTAACTCAGTTACTGTTATGAATGCGCTATGTAATTTGCTACCAACTATGCTAAAGTTAACTAAATCGTTAGATATTTAAGCAAATTATTAACAAAATATTATATTAACACTAAACTAGCTATATTAAACTATATTATATACGTTAATAATTGGACGTGTCTAAACCTACTTAAGTATTAAACATTTAAAAAATTCAATATTAACTAAGTAACAAAAATTTAATAAATGAATATATTAACCTTAATTACTTACAGAATATGAGAATAACTTAATTGAATTTTCAAGCAAGAATTGAACTATTCAGTAACATGAGATAAATTACCATTTTTATAGCTAGATATGTGATGTGCCTTTATATTCCTGGGAGTTTGTGATGTCAGATTATTTGATAAGTTTGTGTCAGAAGAAAGCAACCACCATTAGACATTCCGCTTGGATTTGCCGTCTTCACTAGCTGAGATTAGGGATACTATCGAATTATATCTTTGTTGGTCAATCCCTGGTCTTCAGCCGGGCAGCTCGGTTTGAAGAATCCATCTTACGATTCCTTCCGGCAGCATTTAATCACATGCCCTTAATAGCGGTGCAGTGACCTCTTGAGGTACAGAAATAGCTGCTTGATATGTCGATACATCCCTCTTCTCCGACCCTGTCGAGTAACGTTGCTGCAGAGATCCCACTGAAGAACCCCACTTCAGTCGCATATGTACGGGATCGAATACACTATTGAGGTACTTAAACTTCTCCACTTGTCTCAGTGATATTCTGGTTATAGGCAGAGTGAAACCTTTTTTTTAGAGAACCAGTGTCTCAGTTCCTGCAATGCTAATCCTCATTCCTAACTTGCAGATTTTGGCTGCAGGCTCACGATGCATTCTGGAGACCTTCTGATGATACATGTCATCTGCAACTATCAGTGACATTGTTGATCTATTAACTAGGTTAAGACTATCTTTACTGTAAACTGTGTTAAAAGTAGAAATACTTAACGATCACTGAGGATAATCTTTACTACTCTCTTAATTATTACATATACTGAAACTAAACATTAGCAATTGTGTCAGTTGTAACTGACGTCACTGTTAACACTACATACTTAACTTTTAAATATAATGACGGCAATTAATTTACTATTAAATGTATTAATTTGAGCCATTTCACTCCGAAGATGATTAATACTAACAACTTAGCGATTATATATTTTTGCTGTAACACCTTACCTTCATAATATGCGAACACCGAACGCGTAATAACTAAGCACAAGTGAGAAATTATACTATACGTTTAAAGAGCCGAGGATAAAACATGCTTTATTATTTTATATTATATTCAATGTTGAAATATGGAAAAGCAATGTAAATTTTCCACCTTGAAAAAAAATTACTTTCCCACGCAGCATAATTATCACTAGTTAGATTGTTTTACGTATTGCAATGAATGAATCATAGGAACCGAGAATTATAGGAATCATAGAGGAATAAACGATACTTATGGACCAACAAGAGACTCGATACAATACAATAAATATGTAGCTACTTAGTCATTTTATATTATAAAAATAGCAACTAAATCTTCCTGTTTTACAAAATTCATAGTTTTACAAAATTGACACCAAAATATTTTTACTATGGGTAATTTATTCTATGTTTAGATATAGCAAACTGGATCATCATGACTGGAATGGCTTTTGCCATTTTGTAGTCTCAATCAGTGTCAAATTACCATAAATACCTTCAATGAATTATAGTTGTCGAATATGTACCTGCTCTACTGCCAGTAAAATGGGCATCGGAAACAGCATCTCAAACTGGATTAAATAGACACTAACATAGCCGACAGCACCAAAGCAGTCTATCCCTTCGCTCATATATTCATGGTACATTTCAGAAGTTTTAAGACTTTTCAAGAGAGATATTTATCAATTTCATATAAGTAAAAACATTTTGACCCCGCCCACTTCAAAATAGGATCTTATTACTTTAATACACTTGTTAAATGCTCCAGTCAATTCCTGGAAGCCCCATGAAATATCCTCTAAAGTGAAGGTGCCGTGGATACTTGTTACAGCCTTCTTCAACTTCTGGACGACTACATGCATCGTTGTTCTGCATCAGCCAGGAGAACAACGAAAAGTTACAGGAAGCAAGGTGTGGACTGTGAGGAGAGTGAGCAACATTTTAGATACTTATCACTGTTTAGCCACTTGGGTATCACTAAGCACTCTGTCACTGAGCACTCTGATTCGAAACGATCGACGTGATTAACAAAGGATTTTGTGAATTCCATTTTCAATTTCCTTCATTTCTTATATACTCGTGGGTCACAAAGGAATTTCTGAAGTAAACCCAGCGACACTAGTATCCTTACTGCCGATGACATCAGGTAGAAGACAGCGAACGTGTTTTAAACGCATACTACCAGGTGTATACCCAAGTTTAAAATAATTACTTCAAAGTAGTTATGGTTGATATAAGTAACAGATAATATAAATATATATGTATGTATACGAGTTGGTATATGCATGTATGTAATTAAATGTGTGTATGTTTGTGAGTTTGTGTTCTCATGCTTGCCTTCAACCCAAGAATTTGAGGCTTATATTGCGCTGCTACATGTAATAAAACAGGTATATCTGACGATTTGGGGGAGAGACAGAAACGCGGAGGGAGTGATAGGAACAGATATTAAACGGTTAAGATAGAAACATGGAAAGGCATTACCTGGGTGAAGTCCATGTGCCGTAGAGACATCAGCTATCTTGTAAGTGTGTGTTTATACTATTAAGAGAGAAAGAGATCGTGAGGGAGAGAGATAAAGAAAGACAGTGTAAATGTGTGAGAAAGGGAGAGAGAGAGAGAGAGAGAGAGAGAGAGAGATACGCCATTCGAGAATGTGTTTCGATGTTGACATAGGTTTATATCCCAAATGTCGGATTTCATTTCTCAAAAGATATTAAATTACAGAAACTAAGCGAATTCTCAATGCATATTTTGCAAACAGAAACTAGTTTACTCGGTGTCTTATACATATAAACATACATATATACATATTTGTGTGTGGTGTGTGTGTGTGGTGTGTGTGTGTGTGTGTGTGTACAGATATATTTTCTTCATACTATAATTCTTGATCAGCCTATGTGATCGACAATATTTATCGCAACAAAACCATATTTATTCTTTTGGGGAATGAAACAAGAGGTTTTATGATTCTGCCATTTCTATTTCCTTAATTTATCACATAGTTTATGCAGTAAAACAAGCGTACATGACTGAGTTAATACAGAAATTCATATAATACGATATAAGGTTCCAAACAGCGCATGCGAGAAACAATAGTGCTAACAATATTCTCCTATAAGCTAGTAAGGCTATAACGATCATTAAGCCGAAAATATGTACATGTCTAACGTCAACGATACTAGTGCTGGAAAATGTAGCAGTCCCTTGTTTCGATTATTTTTACAGTCTATAATGATATATGATCTAAAGCACAGGTGTACCGATATGTGTATGCGTGTATATGTATATGTAAGCCTCTGTCTGTCTATCTATATATCTATCTATCTATCTATATATATATATATATAATATATATATATATATATATATATATATATATATATATATATCCCTCTCTCTCGTCCTCACAAGCCATATATATATACGTATATATGTCCCCTCTCTCTTTCTCACACTTCATGTATATATATATACACTTTTATATACACACACACACATATATATATATATATATATAATATATATATATATATATATATATAATTATATATATATATATATGTATATATATATATATAAGCATGTGTATATAGATAAATAGGTAGATTGATAGATTACTAGTAGATATAATAATTCAGTAGGCATAAAAATGCAAGACATAAAAAGGAGACCGCTATTCAATATCATAATACGATACCAGTAGCCAAGGGAAATAATAAAGTGAAGGCGGGAAATCAAAGGAAGATAAATGGTAAATTGAACTGAACACGGAATAGAATCTATAGAAAAAAATGGAAATTATGTTTAAACCGCTGAGTCAAATCTATACATATTTATGTTTTGATGTTCAAAGCAAGAGTAAAGTTAAACGTATAAGATTTCGTATGAAATTACCCGCAAGCTACAGCACGAGAGTTTATAGTTTCTTATGTACACTTTTAAAATATTCGAGTGAATTTCGTATATGAATTTAAATAATTAGCCGCCTATATATATATATATATATATATATATATTATATATATATATATATATATATATTATATATATATATATATATATATATATATTTATTTATTTGTATATATTGATATATATATATATATATATATATATATATATATATATATATATATATACATATATATATATATACATACATATATATATATATACATATATACATATATTTATATGTACATATACATACATACATATATATATATATATATACATATACATATATATATATTATATATATATATATATATATATATATATACACACATATATATAAATGTATATGTGTGTGTGTGTCTGTCTCTGTGTGTGTAGTACATAAATATGTACATCTACTGACATACATATTTATACGTGTATGTGTATTAATAAAATGTACGTTTGCACGTGTATGTATATGTGCCTACATTCTACGTTCATGATCATGTATATGCCAGTACGAAATATGTAAAAAAATATGTGAATGTGGTAACTTTAAGTTAATATGCTCATCATAAACAAGTATTACATCTACTTGGAAAAAAACTAATACGTCTGTTTATCAATCGATTGTTAATTATAATATGTATTTCTAAGTAAGATGCAAGGACCCACTTGGAAGTAAGGCAAAGAATCCAGTAAATCCAAGCACTTGAATGGTTCGTTGCTTTAGCCATAGATGTAAACTAAAAGTGAATGTTAACAGACGTGAGATTGATCTCAATATCAATGAACACAACTCGTTTTGATCGACTCTGTAACGATGTATGCAGTAATCTGTGCATATTTGTACATCTAGTATCAATATTGTTGTCTCTGTGACAGTATATATATATATATATATATATATATATATATATATATATATATATATATACTCTTTTACTCTTTTACTTGTTTCAGTCATTTGACTGCGGCCATGCTGGAGCACCGCCTTTAGTTGAGCAAATGGACCCCAGGACTTATTCTTTGTAAGCCCAGTACTTATTCTATCGGTCACTTTTGCCGAACCGCTAAGTGACGGCGACGTAAACACACCAGCATCGGTTGTCAAGCAATGCTAGGGGGACAAACATACACACACACACACACACACATATATATATATATATATATACATATATACGACGGGCTTCTTTCAGTTTCCGTCTATCAAATCCACTCACAATGCTTTGGCCGGCCCGAGGCTATAGTAGAAGACACTTGCCCAACATGCCACGCAGTGGGACTGAACCCGGAACCATGTGGCTGGTAAGCAAGCTACTTACTACACAGCCACTCCTGCGCCTGTTAATATATTTATTCTATACCCTTCTTCGAGTAATAATTCGATCGTACATATTAGGTAGCTGATAGAGTTTGTAATGTAATTTAATGAGATCCTGCTTCTGAATGGCATCGTATCCAAGGAGAACATGCATATATTATTATTGGATTAACATCTTTAAATCCCCTCCTCATAAGATGATTAGTCATTCATTTACAAAGAATTTTTACTTAAATTATTTATGTAATTTTCTAGGATTAGTTGCAAATAAAACGCCATACTTGTTCATTTAAGTAAAACATTTTTCTACATAAATGTACAAAAGGCAAGTTGAAAATGTAGATATATGCTTTATAATTGTTTTCTCAGTCAGGATAGGCAATATAACATTTAATTTTCAGGTTTTCACTTGCATTATGCGTGTAATAGACAAAATAACTGTTTATAAACCACAGCCAAATACAAGTCGCATATGAATAGATTTATTCTGAATAGGTACTGGAAATTGAAATAACATTATACAGATAGAAGTAGAAACATTTAGATGCCTTCGTAGTTTTCATAAAGAGGATCAGTTTAAGGAATAATGAATTAATACGATAACATAATTTCAAACATCACATTTACAGAAGAGTAAAGATGGAAAATATTCCGGAAATATATTTTTCCACAAATATGCAGAATATGTAACGTATAGAAATATAAGACAACATCTACGTATAGGACAATATATATTGCCATTCTGGCCCTTGTTATCGACTCATATACTGATCTTCAACTAACAATCTATAGCATAGTTTATATAAACACAAGCCGCTTGTAGAGTACAACCAAATTTATTAAATGATCACCCGAATATACGA
>NC_042999.1:28781084-28786084 GCF_006345805.1 Octopus sinensis | reverse complement strand
TGTTTGGTCTGTAAGCATTTCTTCCTTTCGGTAAAGAATCTACTAAGCCCGAAATGTTTTGGTGGGGAAGGGGCCAGTCGATTAGATCAACCTCAATAAATAACTAGTATTTAATTTATCGACTCCGAAAGGTTGAAAGGCAAAGTTGACCTTGGCGGAATTTGAACTCAAAACGTAAAGACAGACGAAATATCGCTAAGCATTTCGCCCGGCGTGCTGACGCTTCTTATTTTTTACTGCCTACAAGGGGCTACAAACAGAGGGGACAAACAAAGAAAGACAAACGGATTAAGTCGAATATATCGACCCTAGTGCGTAACTGGTAATTATTTAATCGACCGCGAAGGATGAAAGACAAAGTAGACCTAGGTGGAATTTGAACTCAGAATATAATAGCAGACGAAATACCTATTTCTTTACTACCTACAAAGGGCTAAAATAGAGAGGACAAACAAGGACAGACACACAGATTAATTCGATTATATCGATCCCACTGCAAAACTGGTACTTATTTAATCGACCCCGAAAGGATGAAAGGCAAAGTCGACCTCGGCGACATTTGACCTCAGAACGTAGTGGCATACGAAATACCTATTTCTTTACTACCCACAAAATGCTGAACATAGAGGGGACAAACAAGGACAGACAAACGGATTAAGTCGATTATATCGACCCCAGTGTATAAGTGGTACTTAATTTATCGACCCCTAAATGATGAAAGGCAAAGTCGACCTTGGCGGAATTTGAACTCAGAACGTAGCGGCAGACAAAATACTGCTAAGCATTTCGCCCGGCGTGCTAACGCTTCTGCCAGCTTGCCGCCTTATCTAATAATCATTATTGTAATTCCTTTTTACTGTCTTGCCGAGGATATATGAGATTTTCATTTATTTTACTGAACTATTTTTTTTATCTGAAATGAAATGTATGTATACGAAAGAAGAAGTGGAAATGACAGCGAACCGTGCAATATGTCCCTTAACGCAAAACATGTATTGTTATCAACTTCTGCGCACAATTAGGCGTTTACGCAGGAGAGCAAATGTGATAACTATAGAACACATACATGCGTACATATGTAACATTTCATGAATATGTTTGTCAGTGTGCGTGTATATGCATACATACTTACATATATATCTATATAAATATATAAAAACACGCACACAAACACTTACACGCTTACACACATTGCATTACACCTTTGTTGTACAGAAGATGTTGTGGATAGGTTGCAATGGAACAAATAATGAATAAAAAAATCAATACATAAATTTGGTGAATATGGTTTGTGTATATATCAATGTTTAGTTATTAAGCAAGTTTGTCTGACAGGTGAAATCAAGAGAGATGCAAGAGAGGCACTGCTGCTATTCGTGAAATTGAACCGTTTGGAAAGCTGTCACAAAGGTACTGAAATGGAAACTCTGATTCATGTATGAAGACAACCCTTCAGTTTATACAAACATCTTCGCTGTCATTTTATTAAAGATGATATTCGTGGGACGTGTTTGAATGTGTGTAAAGGTATGTTTATACGTTCGAAGGTTTAAATATATGTATATATATATATAGAGAGAGAGAGAGAGATAGACAAACATATACATGTGCATACACACACAAATATATGTAAATACACACATACATATATATGTACATACATACACATATATGTATATACACATATATATATATACATATATATATATACACAATAGTATATATATATATATGTGTGTGTGTGTATGTATGTGTACACACACACACACATATATATATATATATATATATATATATATATACGTATGTATATATGTAAGTATGTATATTGGGATGGCGAGAACGTAAGTTCGGTGTTTTAGTGTGAAATAATAGTCATTTTTTCATACGAGGAATGAACTTGAATCAATTATTTAATTTACATTTTGTTCAATAACCTTTTACCATATATATATATATATATATATAATATATATATATATATATATATAATATATATATATATATATATATAATAATAAATATTAGGGAATGAATCCAAAATACAGGGAAAAAATCAGATTTAGGATTAAATCCAATTTTATAGTAAAATATTATATAATATAATATATAATATAATTCGAGACAAAACCACTATTTTAAAACCAAACAAGGAAAGACTTAATCAATACATAAAATTTTAATATAAATTAAATAAACCGCCACTACAAATGTTTCATGTCTGCTCCGACAATCTTCAGGTGGATTTTCGATCTAAAAATAGCAATATTTTAAAATATAATTTAAAATAATTTAAAATAATAAAATAATAAAATTATCAATGAAAGAATATAAAAAAAATAAATATATAATCTATATATAATCTATATATAATCAATATATAATCTAAAATAATCTAAAATAAACCCTATAAACAATTGAATATAAAAACCTATTATAAAAGTTCTCATATTTAAAAATGTACAAAAAACAACAAGCAAAAAAACCACAAGCAAAAACCAAAAACCAAAACAAAAAACAAAAAACAAAAAACAAAAAAAAACAAAAAACAAAAAACAAAAAATAAACTATATATACACACACATGCTCAAACACTCAACACATTACTTATTCATATTTCCTCACAAACACATACAACACTCAATTCATAAACAATATACATATACCCGCTCACACATACATATACATACACATACATACAGAACACGATATATACCAATATATAAACACCCACACCCATACAGATAAATAAATTACGCAAACAATCACACACACACACACACACACACATTCACACATACATAAACACTCAAAAGAAAACCGAACAATTCTTAGCACGTAGATATCAAACATTTAAAAAAAATTATGAATGGAAATGAAATCCATACATACAAGTATAAATATAACTATACAAACCCTGACACAATACACACAAATACACACACATATATACACACACCCACAAACATAACCATATACACACTCACACATACATATACATACGTACAAGTCTCGATACAAACAAACTTTAATAAAACGACCATGATAAACGAAAACTCATATATATTAATATATATATAAAAGAGTGTGTACACGCGGACGGGTGCAATCACACGCACATTCAAAACTTACATATATAGAAGTGCATAAATAATCACACCCAATTACATAGCACTCATACACTCCCACATCTACACTTACACTTGTACACTCTCACACATACATACACACCCATACCTACATACAAAAATTCTTATTAAAATAATCATGATAAAGAAAATCCATACATACAAGTATAAATATAAAGATACAACCCATTACACAATACACACAAATACACACACATATATACACACACCCACAAACATAACCATATACACACTCACACATACAAATAATACGTACAAAACTCGATACAATCAAATACGCACACGCACACAAATTCACACATACATAAACATACAAAAGAAAACAACATTTCTACACGTAATATGATATATAAAATACTCCATAAGAAATCAGATTATCATAAGTAACAAGATTAACAAAGGAGAAAAATAGACATACCTTCTAATCAGTATCAAATTTTGAAGTGAATAACTTTATCCGTTATTACAATGAACAAAAATTGCGTTACCATGGAACCGAACATATAAAAATTAATAGCGCTACGTAAAACAGCGTCTTTAAAATTATGAATGGAATATAAAATTCTTAGCGCGTAGTAAACAAACGTAAATTAAAAAATTATGAATGGATACACAAAACTTTCTACAAATTCTTTAAAAAAACCCATAAAAAACGAAAACTCATATAGATATTAATATATATATAAAAAAATGAGTGTGTAAACGCAGACGGGTGCAATCACACGGACATTCAAAACTTGCATGTATACAAGTGCATAAATAATCACACTCAATTACATAGCACTCATACACTACCGCATCTATACTTACACTTGTACACACGCACACATACATACACACCCATACCTACATACAAAATACTTATTAAACTAATCATGATAATGAAGTCTATACATACAAATATAAAGATACAGATAAAACCCCTTTCATACACAATACACACAAATACACACACATATATACACACACCCACAAACATAACGATATACACACTCACACATACATATACATACGTACAAACTCGATATATACACTAATATTCATTCCCACACTCAATAAAATATTAAGTAAAAACAAAACAAAGAAATACCAATTAAATACTAACTATAATTAAAGTCTAAACTATATAACTAAAAATATATATATGGTACTCTAAACTAAAAACAAATTAATCTACAGTAACCTTTAATAGGGGGCTATTAATTTTATTAATTTATATATCATTTATGAATGAAATCCATACATACAAGTATAAATATAACTATACAACCCCTAACACAATACACACAAATACACACACATATATACACACACCCACAAACATAACCATATACACACTCACACATACATATACATACGTACAAATCTCGATACAAACAAACTTTAATAAAACGACCATGATAAACGAAAACTCATATATATATATTAATATATATTTGAAAGAGTGTTTACACGCAGACGGGTGCAATCACACGCACATTCAAAACTTACATGTATACAAGTGCATAAATAATCACACCCAATTACATAGCACTCATACGCTCCCACATCTACACTTACACTTGTACACACTCACACATACATACACACCCATACCTACATACAAAAATTCTTATTAAAATAATCATGATAAAGAAAATCCATACATACAAGTATAAATATAAAGATACAACCCCTTACACAATACACACAAATACACACACATATATACACACACCCTCAAACATAACCATATACTCACTCACACATACAAATACATACGTACAAAACTCGATACAAGCAAAAACGCACACGCACACACATTCACACATACATAAACATACAAAAGAAAAACAACATTTCTACACATAA
>NC_042999.1:28753584-28776084 GCF_006345805.1 Octopus sinensis | reverse complement strand
TTATTTATATAATCTTTCATTAAATTCTCACTTAAATGGAAATGACTTAGACTCAATTCCATTGTGCCATTTCCACCTCCATATTATACATACATATATACATATATATATATATATATATATATTATATATTATATATATATATATATATATATATATATTATATATATATATATATAATATATATATATATATATACGTACACACACACGTAGAGATAGATGGATAGGTAAATCGATTGATGGATAGATAGATAGATGGATAGATAGATAGATAGATAGATAGATAGAGAGAGAGAGAGAGATAGATAGATAGATAGATTGACTGATTGACAGATAAGTACGACTAGCGGAAAGGAACTAAGTCATAACTTGTAAATTGCATGGACGCCGTAAATTCGCTTTATGTGGGAACAATTACATTGTAAATTTAAACAAATATGGCACTCAATACAAAATATTGATTAATCCTCAAAGTTAATATTCATTGCTATATATATATATATATAAAAAATTTTAGAAATACGTATACATTATATTAAAAGCCACACAAAAATTCAAGTAAGATTATCAGGCACAAGGCGACAAACTAATAATAAAATGCTGGAAATCGGACAGGCGAAGGTACGAACATGAAAAAGAGTAGATATATAAAGCGTAAAAATAATAAGCACAATAATCAAACAAATATTCATTGAAGATAAATACAGCCATGGAAGAAATCGAAAAGAATCTGACGTTTCGGGTGATTGACTTTATCAAAAGGAAGGAAAAGTATAAAAAGAAATTAATAAACGGAAAATGAAAAAAAATCATAGGACACCGAATATAAAATGTCTGTTTACATGGCACTGCAGAAGTGTTCTTCTGCTATATTAATTCGGTTTCTTCTCTTTGATAGATTTTTATCACCTGAATAGTCAGGAACCTTTTGGTTTCTTTTCTTAGTTGATTTATCTTCATTCTACACACCTTTGAACTTTGTATTTTAGCTTTATATTTGTACAATGTCAGGCACGAGCATCCGCTTGTCTGATTCTGTGTATGATTAGTTTGTTGGTATCCAATTTGTATTGTAATCTTCCTCGGCTTATTTGCGTGATTTTTATCCATTTATATCTAATGACTACGCCAAATAAACGCTTCTATTTTGCGAAGGCACTATGCCTAATAATATATATAAAATAGATATGTGTACGTACACATATTCGTTAACTTTTATGTCTCTATATATTCATATGGGTGAGCCTGTGTGTATACATATATATATATATATATATATATATATATATATATATATGCTAAGATATAGGTTAGTGGTTATGCAACCATCTAAGGGATAGATATAATCGTATGCACTCCTGGTGTATTGCCTCACTATGTATAATCCTAGGTATACGGTAGTAGGTATTTTAAACGTAAAACCCTGGTTTAATATATATAGAATAGGAAAGAAATGGAGCCATAATTAACAATGAGAAGTGGATCATTAGTGTTAAAAATCATTATTTAATTGTAGTTCGGAATCATTTACAGCTGTTTCTGTTTATCAAATCGGAGTAAGTTTTCATCACCTCGCTACATATAACAAACATCTTCAGAAGAGTTTTAGAGGGAAATAAAGGCAAGCATAACAACAAAATGAAGTAAAAGAAACAAAGGCAAAATTTCGTTTAGTCTTTAGTCTTATATTTTAGTGACTTATTGGGTTCCACGTGTTTGTAGTTTGCATCATTAGATGCATGGGGCTGTATGTGGGGACAATGACTATTTAACCGTGTAATGTGAGTCGGTAATCTAGCTTTAACCTGAATATATTATATAGGATTAATGCCCTAGTGTACTACGTATATTTTACGATAATTCGGTTAATCGGGGTATTCAATTTAAAATGTGAAATGAAGTTATGTTCTGTGGTAGGTGGGGTGGTTGGGGAGGGACGAAGCAAGAGGTGTATTCCCACATTCTTCTCCTTTCATTATAATTGTGGTTAACCATTGATAAGCCAAACCATGTCAAAGTAGAGTGGTATGTTAATAAATCTATTACAAAATATATTAAAAGAAACTACCTATACGTTTTTAGAAGCCGGTGCATTTTGAAATCCCCAAATAAATTAACACGGACACACACACACATATATATGTATCTATCTATCTATCTATCTATCTATCTATAT
Organism: Octopus sinensis; assembly: GCF_006345805.1. Taxonomy (NCBI): domain Eukaryota; kingdom Metazoa; phylum Mollusca; class Cephalopoda; order Octopoda; family Octopodidae; genus Octopus; species Octopus sinensis. The sequence continues at coordinate 28,773,906 of NC_042999.1, read as the reverse complement.
ATCTATCTATCTATATATATATATATATTATATATATATATATATATATTTAGTGAAAGAGAGAGAGATTTTTGTGCATGTCTGTAGTATATGAATGTATATATATATATATATATATATATATATATGTATGTACATTGTACATATATAGATCTATGAGTGCAAGAGAAGCTACAAACGTATATACGATGGACTTCTATAACAGCTGCATAGTCTTTTGTGGGAAACTTTGGATTCCTTTCTTCCATCCAACTACTGCTGATGAAGTAAACTTTTGCGATGGTAGGCAGTTCACGTTAAAGCAATTATTGAAATGCTTTCATCCGGCCGAACCCTATCAAATGCATTGATGTGTTACGTGGTGGTGTTATAAAGGACTGTGTTAAAGAAGAACATACTTAGTGGAATAGTACTCAACATCATATGTTAGTAGTTGTTATGTTCGTAGGGTTGTATGTTCGCAGGTCTCGTTAAACGAGTACTAGTGTGTACTGAAGGAATAGACAAGGAAAACATATGCTACATTAAAGGAATTGTTTGGGTTAAACATAGGAGTATAGATGGCATATGATGCCCTACCTTCAGTCGTGGACTATGACGATTTGAAACCGTATATAAAATTCTAAAACATACAAGTAGTTTTAATATTATGAAACAAAACAAAACAAAACGTAAAAGCCACACACTTGCAACCACAGAAAAAAGGCATACAATCTTTGATAAAAAACAGTTAAATGGTTCTGCCTTAGAGTGGGGTTTACGTAGCCATTGCACTTTCATTTATTTATAATCCATTTTCATTCATTCTTTTATCTTTTATGTCCCCACTTGTGTTGTCTGTCCATGTACTGTCCCTTCTATATTGGGCTTTTAGTAGGTAATAAAGAAATAGTAGTTGATGATGTTAGTTCCACTGTGTTGGTTAACCGTGTTAGTTCGACTTCTGTTTGTTTAACAGTCGCTACTATTACGGAGTGCGTTCTGCGTTAACATATTTCTGCGCTAAGTCATTTTTAGGTAACCACAAATCAGTTACTTATTTAATTAATGCCAGTTTACACAAGACATGTATACCCACGCTAAAGGAGTATCAGAATGGTGCAACATTAAAACGTACCACAACCTTTCCAAACCTCTATTTGTTATTCACATTTGATGTGGTTTTAATAGATATCAATAGCATCAGTTGAAATTATATTTATTTTGATATTATTTAGAACATCTTTTGGGGAGTCTAACTCATAAAAGTTGAAGGATGTATGTTTCAGAATTGTTTTGTAGCTGATTCCCTGTGAATCGCTAGGCATTGAAATATCTCTCTAATTTTTATATAATGTCATAAAATATGAAAGAGGCAGGTTGATATATATTCCTGACAATTTCTGAATGATTGAACGTTTAGTTACGTATGTAATCCTTTTTGCCTTACGTTTGCTCGATCAAACTTGCCCTGAGGCTAAGTACAATTATGAAAATTTCCAACGCAACAAATCTGGATGTCTATAACTGCAAGGCACTAATTTATAGATAATGTATAACTGCAATCTGTAAGCAATGAACCTAACTTTTTATTCTCATTTAATGTATCCATTTCTGCAATATGTCATTCTGCACTTGTTTCTATCGGCGCTTAAGTAAGTCTTGTAATACAGTTTGATGATATGTATGGCGATCAAGCAATTAATAAAAACGCACTCAAAAGCCATGAAGTGCTGAGATTGATAAAATACATGATCGCTTAGTTACTGTAGCTGAATACAAGTGATTTTATCCTACCTAAAATGTGTTTTGTTCTAAATTGAATAATAATTTTGGTCATCAATATATAGATTGATATAGATTTTACATTTCTTTATGACAACCATTCTTTATTATAGCCATCTAATCGTTAGTATGTCTAAGAATATGTTATCAATATTGACCTGCGGCTAAGTACGAATATGAACATTTCCAACGTAAAAAAAATCTGGATATCTATAACTGCAACGTTTTAAAATATTCCTGCGGGGTTTGAGGGAGTTTTCTGACTGCTGTATATAAAAAAATTCCAAAGACCATATTTAAGACGATATAGTAGCTAGAGAAAGAATGATACAGTACGCTGATCTAGGAAGTACTACGACCGTTGACGACACCGTATTTGTTTTACAAGATTTCCTAATTTTTGAAACATCCATTTCATCTTTTATATTTCTTGTTTTGACCGAGAATATTTTTTCTTGCTTTCAGATTTTTGTTTTTTGCTGTTAACAGTTTTAGTAATTCACTAACATGCTATTTTAAAATTTTAGCTTTTCAAACACATTAGCAGCAAAATATATGAAGCCTTACATATTGAGATGTAGCATGCATTTCTTGCCTCAAAGACGCAATATTTTACTATATTTATTAAAACTTTCTAAAGTAGATTTTCAAGATATATATCATCCGATCATTAGGTGATTAATAAAAGTTATTGCAACAAATTTCCCCTTAAATAAGTGAACAAGCTTACATTCCCTTCAAATATCTGTTTAAAAATATTAGGATGACTAGTAGGAAAATGTTTACTTTCTAATTAATTAATATTAAATGCGCAGTAAGTCGGCAAGCCGGCAGAACAAAAATAGCTGTATTTTGTCAGCCTTAACGTTCTGATTTCGAATTCCACCGAGGTCAGCTTTGCTTTTCATCTCTTTCAGGGTCGATAAAGTAAGTAGCAGTTGAGCACTGGCGTAGGTGTAATCAGCTTAACTCGCATTTGCTGACGCTATGCCAACATTTAAATCCATTATTATTGTAGCCAGTTTTACCTCCTATTCGTCCACGGCTGGTTGTGTTGTAAGAACAGCCTTTTGAATCTTCAACAACTCCAACATGAATGTAAGTTTTTTTTCTGGATTTGGTTCAGAATTGTGTCACTGCTTTGAGCGATAAGGTTCCAATAATTAACAGTATATGTCCAACAGGAATTATTTACTTTAACCTTCAATTATTTGTTTAGAACTGCACGGACGAAAAACAAATATTGGGTTTGACACTATATAAAAATAGGAATATTAGGATACATAACTAAATACAGTATATTTGTTTAAGCAATGTCGACTGATCCTACTGACAACTCGTCCCTCAAAATTTGATAGCAACTGTTTGAAATATATTTTTGCTCATAGCATTGGCAGAATTATTATGTTTAACAGTATAACATTTTACAGTTTCAGAGAACCGACGACATCAACCGTAAATATGGTTTAGTACACCCAAACACAAAAGGAAAATCTACTTTTAAATTACTACTCGAGAATGTTTCATTTTCGATGGTAAGTTATAAATATTTGGTCTGAAATTGAAAAGCAACTTTCACCAAATTTATATGTAAAATAATGAATAACAACAGTGACAATAATAAAAAGAAATGATAAGCAATAAGTATAAAACAATACCAGAAAAAGCAATTAATAATAATGATAATACCAAAAGTATAGTAGCGAAAAATAACTGCAGTGATAGAGAAAATAACAACAGCAACAACAAAAAGAACCACAAAACCCGGCAATAACTCTACACCAAACAAGAACAACTACAAGTGGTGGTGGTGGTTTTGATGGCTGATGGTATTGATATTGTATCATTCCCTCAAATAGCTTTTATTCAAAACTCTTTGACATGTTCTATGACATGGAATTTACCAATCCCATGAATATACTGTTGAATAAAAGTGTTCGTATCTCGTCACTTACAGAGAATGAAATTAGAAGCAACTAAAAGAAATTGAAGAAACTTAAACACTTCATAGAACAATACAATAAAAGAAAAACAGGACAGTACAAGACTGACATCTTCGCATTGATACCGAAGGGTCCTAAAAAGAAAAGAAACAGAAATCAAATCGGAAAAAAAAGAGAGAAACGGTATGATTTCCCCAAGGACAAATATGGTTCAAGAACATTCGTGTATTCTTTGGTGAAATACGTACTGGAAATGTCACCACGTAACAGTAACTTCAATTAGGAATCAAAACAAGAGCAGGAAACGAGCTAGAGCATATTCCAGTCGAAAAAGTAGAATATGATAAAAATTCAGGTCAGAAGAAATCACATCTCGAATTATATGGTTTAAGGAAGGATCCGAAAGATGAGAAGTAAATTCCCAATGCCTTATATCCAGCAACTACAGCCTCTCGCCATACGGACACGTACAGTGATATCTATGGGAATTTGGATTAGAAGAGACAAACTATGACGTTACAGTTTACATTATACGAAGCAAGAATTTTGTGTATCTCTCTCACTTCATATACCTACATACTTACATTCACTAATATAAGCATAGACTGACATAAACACACAGCAACACATGCACTTATACACACAAATTATATTACAAACATACACATATTAGCACAAACATACACACACACACACATGCATATATCTGTATTTTCCTTGTCTTTCAAGTAGTTTTCACAGAGAGAGTGCATTGAAACTAAAGGAATTATTGCGAGGAAGATCCATGATAGCTATTAACAAAAATACAAAAACCGTTTACTCTTAACTTTCCTTAATCATTTATTATTGGGTCATAATTTTCGTCACCTTCTCTGGGACCAGCTCACTGACAGAGATCCATTAAAAAGTTCTGGGACAAACATGTTGCGATGTATATAGTGGTTTCAGGGTTGTAAATATTGCCTTTTTCCCGTATTCTGTATCCCTCAGATATCCGTTGTGAAAAGGAAAATAATGCTGGAGTGTAGATGCTTGTCGCAAAGGGAATTTGAGAAATGAAGAAATATTGTTGCGCGCATGCTGGGAGTGAATGAACCTACTTGAGTGAAAACAAAAGAAAAAACTCAAGTTTCAGTGTTGGTACGTAGTTTGCGAGGTTGGCTAGTAGTAGTAGTAGTAGTAGTAGTAGTAGTAGTAGTAGTAGTAGTAGCAACAACAGCTGCAGCAGAAGCATCGGCGGCAGTAGCAGCAGCGGTGGCCGTCGTAACCGCAGCAGCGGCAGCAGCCGTTCAAGAATTTGGACCTGGAGATCTCCATTTCCAGCGACTTCGAGGGCCACCTCCCCGTGGTGTCGGGCGTCAACGAAGAGCCCTCGACTACAGTTTTTTTTCCCCCAAGGTCTGGGGTCTTCCGCCCCTAAGCCCTAGACCATCACCTAATCACTCTTACCCGTATTGTTACAACAACAGCGGCAGCATTAGTAGTAGTAGTAGTAGTAGTAGTGGTTGTGGTAGTAGTACCTGTAGCAGCAGCAGTAGTAATAAAACGTACATCAAAACATCAGAAACTAGCTAAATGAAAAGAGATGCGCAACGAGTGGTTGCATATTTATACGTAATAAGCCTAAGAAAATATGTTTTTGCTGTAATGTATGTGAAAGGAGAGAAGCAAACAAGTCTCTTTAATGACAATAGTTTGCTCAACTCACGCGCTTTAATGGCGCAAAGGATGCAGGTGTTTATATATGGGGTGTCTCGTTAGCCAGAACTACTGCGGTCCTTTGGGTCTAGCCAAGCAGGTGGCCTTTGTTTATACTTTCAATGAATATTTTCCTAAAAACGAAAATTGTCGCCAATTACAAAAGTAAAAGAAAAGAGTAGATAAAATACAGTATACTCTCAAATGGATAAAGATGCAAAAGATAACTACTACGACTACTACTACTACTACTGCTGCTGCTGCTGCTGCTGCTGCTGCTAGTACTACTACTACTACCACCACCACCACCAACACCAACACCACCACCTACACCACCACTACTACTACCACCACCACCAACACCAACACCACCACTACTACAACAACTACTACTACTACTACTACCACCACCACCACCACCACCACCACTACTACTACTACTACTACTACTACTACTACTACTGCTGCTGCTGCTGTTACTAGAGCTGCTGCTACAACTGCTACTACCACTTCTAATGACGACTACAACACTGATGATGAATACATTTATAAGCCACAGGGGCAAACATAAAGGGGACATCCCAAGGTGAATCAACAATTCGACGGGGAAGGTTTACATAAAAGATGATAACAAATGGATAGAAAGGTTAAATGCACTAAATTATAGATAATAAATAAAGTGTGTGATAAAATGAATAATACAGTCCTAAAATGGGATAAGCAGAAACTACAGTCAATCAAATTACTGCACACAGATCCAGGATTATTTGACCCCTCCCCTGAAGGTACAAGTCCTCTCACAATACTTACTAACCTATCGACAGATGCATTCTACCTTTTGATAAATTAATTGGGGTGTAATAGTTTCCTATTCATCCCCATTATTCTGAAACTTAAAATGTTGGGACAATTGACTGGAGGAAAAAATTTTTTTTTCCTCAACACTTCCAGCCTTCTGGAACACACATATTCTTTCGCCATAGTCAATAGTCTAATTGTCTTGGTAAATGTGGATGTTTGGATGCCCTGCACGACAGATTCGGTCAATAATCGGATTTGTTTTACACAGGATAACAGTTGTTCGTCATAATACCAAATGTCAGAAAATCTGTGACACTGCACAAGTACGTGCTGGATGGTTCAGTCGCTCTGCACGCATTTCGAATAGTCTCACCTGGCAGCGTTTCTGCAACTGTATTGTTTATTTCGAACCTACAGTGTTCCTCCATAGCAGTGCCAGACCAAGGATATCTGCAAGTTATCCATGGCAGTACGGTGCCCAAAATTCCTCCAAAACCGTTCATTGTGGTCAACTTCAAGACATTATTCGAAAACGTCATGACTCTTTACTACCGCTAAATTTGTATATATTGCTGAGTCGAACATCCAACAGCCGCATTACCCGCCTTGTTGTAAGTTCCTTACGGCATTCCAGATGCCAGGCGCCTAATATTCGTCTTTTCTTGATTCAGGTCTGCAGCTCTGTCAAAGGAGTAAACTGTTGAAAAGTGTGTTTTGCAAACAGATACCACGCCGTTATTCCGCCTGGAGAAATTTGTAGCTGCATTGCCTGTCTGCATATTAGCAGTCATGGCATGCCAAACGCCTCTTTCAAAGGGCACCGGCAACAGATAGACCACCACACTAGTAGGATACGTCCTTTCCAGACAGGAAGCAGAAAATTAAACGCTCCATTTTGGCCAAACATGGACTGGGGCAAGGTAAAACTTCCAGACGGTAAGTTATTAGAGACGCGATGTAAGCATTCGCCATCTCTGCTCGAAATTTCAGGGACAATTTCCTCTCAAGCCATTTCTGAGAGATATTAGCCACTTTTCTTGTAACGGAATCCTATTTCTTGTCAGCCTCAATGTCTGAGTTGAACTTAAGCTCGAGCAATTACAGAGGGCCCTCGAACCATCAACCTACTATTGCCTCTACAGTTGCCGAACTCCAAGCCGACTAACTTCTTTGGATTTATCTTTGCTCTTGTCATCATCTCGTATTACTTTACAATGCAATCGACTACTTGAGCTTCCATTCGTATTTGACACTATTGCCATGATGCCATCAACATACGCTGACACAGGTTTCCAGCAACTGTATTTATCATTATTATTATTGCACGTTGGGCAAACAGTCTCTGCTGAAGTTTCAGGCTGTGAATGGATTTGGTGGACACACCCTCACATACACTGGTTATTTATATGTGTGTGTTTATGTATGTGTGCATGTGTGTGTGAGGGGGGGGGGTGTACGTTTGTATGTATGCGCACTCGTTTTTATTGCGCGCGTGCGAGTGTGTTTTGTATCTCTGTTGTCACTCAATGCCCCATGTTGTGTTTACGTCCCTGAAACCTAGAGGCTCTGCAAAAGTGACGGATACAAAATGTATCGGGCTTAAGAAAAATGATTACTGGGGACGATTCCTTCGACTAAAATTCTTCAAAGCGGCGTCCCAGCATCGCCGCATCTATTGGCTGAAACAAGTAAACGTTAAAAAGATACATGTGTGTGTGTGTGTGTGCGTCTGTGAGTGTGTGTGTGTGTGCATGGCTATGTATGTATATATATACAGGGCGTGATGGGTAAATTTTCGCCATTTTATATTTTTAATTTTGGGCATGCACATTTTTTTTTTATTTTGTCGAATACATAGTATAGTAGGGCCAGTTGCACACCGTCTGAGAGAAAAACAGCACTGTGTCTTGAGGCACTCTGCCAAAAATTTGGAAACGACATGCTGTACTGCTTGGCATTCGCGCCTGAATCTCCAATACGAACAATTCAGAGCGTTTGTGTGTCAATCCGGGGGCAGTGCAATCTGAGGACATATACTGAGATTGATAAAAAATTTAACATCCAGTCAACATCATGGTGTTTGAGTGATCACTAGTGACGGCGGCGTTATGTCTCCATTCATCTCTCCAAACAGCCTTAAGCTTAATAGGGAGGCCTACGTCAAATGTCTGAAGGAGATAGTGCTGCCCTGGGTGAAGAGGATGGCTGCCGGATGGCTCTATATTTGGCAACAGGACTCTGAACAATGCTACACAAGGGAGGGAACCCAGTCATGGCTGTCAAACAATTTCTGTGACCACATCACCCCTAAAATCTGGTCATCTCACTCCACTGACTGTAACCTCCTTGATTATTATGTGTGGGGCGCACTTGAGCGAGAGACGAACAAAACTCTTTGTAACACAAAAGATTATCTGAGGCAGAATTCACCAACTTAAACGAGGGAACCGTTCACAACAGTTGTAGGCTATTCTGAAAGCGTCTGGAATGCTGTGGTTGAAGCCAATAGTGATTTTAATGTATAAGTTTACTCTTTAGTATTTTAAGATAATTTTATGTAAATATAAAGAAGTCACTGTTATTTTCAGTTTTGCGTAATCTAGAGGAATATATATATATATACATAACTTAGAATAACTTAGACAGGTTTTTGGCCAGTATTGGCCCAGGCCATGTCTAACTTAATAGCACTACCTGGCGAAGTCTTTCAGTTCAGGATTTGGGCACCAAGGCCCATTCGAGCAGAGAGTTATTGTTTGCGGAGACATATCCGGGTGTGGGTGGTTTGTCCGGTACTGTTTGAAGGAATTTGTCCAAAGACTTCTTGAATTTTGTGTGGTCAGTTTCTTTTTTGACGTGTCCTGGTGTAATGTTGAAGAGAACGGGTCCAATTGAGGTGAAATACTTGTGCCGTACTGTCGTTATGTGATGTGATTTAGATTTTTGTTGTGGACGGATGGCACGTGGTCCAAGCCTTGGATGCATTTTGAAGGTGATGCCAGCATCATTCGGACAGTGCTGATGGAATATTTTCCACATCATACAGATAATGTAGCGTTCACGGCGTCGTTGGAGTGAATACAATTTCAGCTTCTCTAGTCTACCCCAGTAGTCAAGGTCTGACATGCCATCTATCTTTTTTGTGATTGACCTTTGGGGAGTTTCAATTCTCATAATATTTTGTTTTGTGTAGGGAGACCACAGTGGACAGCAGTATTCAAGGTGGGGTCGGGCAAAAGTGGAGAAGAGAAGGATAATAGCATGGGAATCTCTCGACTGGAAGGTTCTGAGAATCCAGGAACACATTCTGCGGGCCATGTCAACTTTGCTGCTTATATGTGTAGCCCAGCTTATGTTGTTGTCCACTGTTACTCCCAGGTCTCTGATGTTGTTGGATGCCATGAGAATTTCTCCAGAAGGAAGAGAGTATGGGAGTTTCAGAGCGTCCTCCCTTCCAAAGTGGATCAGTTCGAATTTGTTTTCATTTAGCAACATGTAATTCTTTTCCGCCCATTGGACAACAGCCAGTAGGTCTGACTGAAGGTTTATTCGGTCATCCACGCCATTGATGACTTTCTGGAGCTTGGAATCATCAGCGAAGGTTCTGATGTTACTGTGTTTGATGGTGTCAGTAATATCATTTATGTAGATGATGAAGAGAAGTGGGCCTAACACAGTGCCTTGTGGGACACCACTGCTGACTTTGGCTGGGCTGGATTTGACTCCTTCGACTACAGCATGTTGGGTTCTATATATATAAGTATCAGAGTTTGACCACATCCGGTACCTACACCTTATATATATATATATATATATATATATATATATATATATATATATATATATATATATATAATATATATATATATATATATATATATAATATATATATATATATATATATATATAATATATATATATATATATATATATATATATAAGTATCAGAGTTTGACCACATCCGGTACCTACACCTTAGAACATACTGGCATTTGATGTAGCTTTTTAAACCAGACAACATTCTGAAAAGACACCCACATGGATTGCATATCCGATATGGACCATCAACAGCTATAGAGAAGTTTTGATATTTGTGGATTTCAAAATGTATTTTAGGGTCTCCATTAGATTTTCAAACCTTCTTGTATATATTGCATTCAAAGGTGGGCACAGACAGGTAGAATAGTTGGTAGAGGTTCGTTTTCCATGGGTTCGCAAATGTGAAATTTGAGCCCAGCAAAGGAAAGGCATCGTCTGCACATACAAAAGGTTCATAGTGATTCACATTCTCGATCGTAACATTCTTCCTTAAATCTCTTTTATATTTTATGTATGTATATATATACAGAGTGAGAGAGAGAGAGAGAGGGAGAGAGAGAGAGCTAGCTAGTTAGGTAGATAAATAGATAGACATTCATACAGATACAGGCATATATATATATATATATATATTTATATATGTTTATATATATATATATATATATATAATATATATATATATATATATATAATATATATAATATATATATATATATATATATTATATATATATATATATATATAATATGTTTATATATAAAAGCATAAAATATATATATATATATATATATATATATATATATTGATTTATGGATTGATTGACTGATTTATTGATGATATGATTGTTGTCTTCATAGTAATTTATTCATAAATATTCAAATCCATACAGTAAAATGTTTTCGTTGCACACTGTAGAGATCATTTCAATTGCATACATAATTTATGAGTCGTGATATAGAAGAATTATTTCAATGAACCCCACTCCCGGATATTTTCTTAATTGTACTTTCTCACAGAACACTGATGTTAAATTGTAAACAATATTTTGCCACAAAATTGAAAGTCAGCCTTCTATACATCTATGCGCAATAAGATTTCATTGCCTTAACGGTGTTGTGAAATCGTCTTCAACTATTTGGCTTCTTGCCTATGTGAAAATTCTTCTATTGTTACAATGTCTTTGCCTCCAAGAATGTAATTACAACTTTACAAATTTCAATTCTTTCTTTCTCTCACTAACCCCCCTCTCTCTCTTTCTCTTTCCTTGAATACATACATGCATACACACACACACACACACATATATATATATATATATAATTACAAAAATATTTCTTTTATGGTCCGCAACTTTCATTGATAAAGAAGATAAATGGTCGCCTGTTGTCATAAGAATAAAGAGTATAAACACGGTTGAACCGCTGACCGACAAACCTCTAATTTTCAACTTAATAGATATAATTAAGATCTTTATGATTTCAGCATTCGTAATTTCTATGTTGCTGCAAATCAATGTTTACATTATTACCTCGGTTTTAGATAGTGTTGATAGTTAGCGTGTATATATAGTTGCTGGACACAATTGATGAACGAACTGACATATCGATACATGATTTAATCATTTATTATCAAACACTACAGATCTTCAGAAGTGATATGATTAGGTATAGAAAATCTATAGCTAAGATGAAATCATTTTCCTCTAGATTGATCGAAATTATCGATGGCCTATATAGCCGAAAATATGTCAGTAGGGAACCATATATTTTAGGTTATGCAACTCGCTAGTCATAGCCGCCGGCAAATCTGACTTGAATCAGAGAACATCATCGTTTGAAATGACAACATATTGCTCCATGTACTCGTTGCATACAATATTTGTAAACAACTTACATGGGTCTTCTTATTTCAAGCTAAACATCCTCCACATACACAAGAGCAATTCCTATATGAGCAAAATATTATCGAGGTGAACTGCAATGTAATCATTATTACCTGAGTTATCTTTACATTTTACATCGCAGGGGATATCATATTAAAAGGAGTGTGTATAATGCTCTGCAGAAATTTAGCCAATATTTCAACTAAAAACTAAATATGTGTGGTTAGCCTGTCGCCTACAAATTGCACATATAGACAGATATACTATTCATTGTGCATATCTGTAAAAGAATTCGTATAATTTGGTCATCATGATAATTACGTCTTCCATTCTAATAACCAACCTTTCTCTGCTTTCATACCCCAAAACATCATACCACATCAAAAACATTCAACAAGCAGAAATATTTCAAGCTAAGTATTCAAAATATTGCTATCCAACTCATGAAGATACATTCAGTAAACCACTTATTGAAGTCTGTTCTGTCTATCTCTCGCCCTTTCTCTATCTCTTTTGCTCTCTATCATTCTCTCTCTCTCTCTCTCTCTCTATGTCTCTATCTCTCCCAAAATGTTTCTCTTTACATCTCTGTTACTGACACACGTTCATTCCCTACTGTATGCAACTGTCATTGCTTCTCTCTTCCTGACCATCTACTGACAATATTTCCTATGGAGTCTAACATCTCTAACCGGCTCCACTATATTCATCAGGTATCAGCTACTCGCATTATTCTTCAAGACCCGCACTACCACTAAGACTGCTTTTTCCTCAAGTCTTGAAACCGCCGTAATTACTTGCAAATATCGAATTACATAAGTAAAGCATAAAGATGAACCCCCAATGATAGATGGACATCGATGAATTACCAAAGATGAGTTTTCAAACAATTCGATTAACTGAATAGTCAAATCTTGTGTATTCCACAGATAATTCTACTCGAGGTAGCCATAGGCCAGAGGCAATGTAATAAGAAGTGACTATCTCAGAAACTTCTGCACTGTTTCCATATAATAAATCTTACTCATATTTAATAAATGGACCCAACCAATGCAATCCACAATTATATATATCCAACATAGTAAATAGAGGGATAATATCAGGGAAGGGAATATGGTGAAACAAGTTTTATAACCGCTCGGCAATACACGCGCTTATGAATATTTAAAGATTAGCGTGCAACATATTAACCACATATGTGACTGATGGGCAGTAACAGTCAGTCTCTGCCTCTTTCTGAAGAATATTTTAACTGTGCACATATAAAACCCATTTTGATATGAATATCTTGATTATATTTTGCCATCAATGATATCAGTTCTACTCCTTTTATAAGCTGGATGAGAAAAATTATGAAATGATTCAAGGGTTTAGTAACTAAGTTCATAAAGCGACTTAACATTAGTTCTCTTCGTAAAAACCACTAGGTGCTAGAAATAGCAGCCGATTATACATCACAGTCTTAAAAGAGGCACAATGTAATAAAGGCATGAGAAAGTTATTCCTAAAATCCAAGACTTGATGTTAAAGGCTAAATTAAAATTCATACTTATTCTGTTGATATGGATGTCGTTAACTTTGATAGTAATAATAACAACGCAGGCAAGAAGAAACGTAGAAATCTTAAAATTATGTCTTATCATTTAACTGCTACCACATTACCGTGTTCTGTTAATCTAAAAATACATTCGTGCATAAATTTCCCAGAAGAATCTGTTATATTTCTCTTCTTGATATCAACAACCCTTTCTTCGAATTTTTGAAGACTTTATAATACAAATTCGATTTTCATGTCAAAATATTATTTTATTTTCATATTACTCGCTTTCACTTATTTCCATAGATTTAATAACAGAATTGTTAGGTCTCTGTAACAACCGGAATCGCTAAAATATTAGCATAAAGATTCTAACAGAGAAACATTTAGTTACAAGCATATTGTTTCGAATTGCATTATAACTTTGTCTTATATTTGACGCATCAAGTTGACAGAATCATTATGACCTCAGGCAAAATGTTGAGCAGCGGATCACCCGGTTCTCTACTTACTGAGTTCTTATTCAGCCAAGGTCAACTTTGCCTGTTATCTTTTTGAAAGCAATAAAATTAATACTAATTAATTACTGAGTTCCCTTCACTAAAATCACTAACCTTGTGACAAAATTTGTAAGCATTACATAGTATTTTTCAAATTGTTAACGACAGAACTCATGCCAAAAATATACTTCAAGTTGTGTTTATTGTACGATTCCACTTTTTCATTCCTGTTACTGTAGTAATGGTTATTGGCAAGGCATGGACGTCTAAACGCATTTTCAATTTAAGGTCATGTAACAACAGGAAGAGCAATAGCTTTATTTAATGCACTTAAATGCAGTGTTTAGTTGCAATCCTCAAATATACATCTAAACTGATCTAACCATGTATCGTTTTCTAGTAGAATATATATATATTTCTTTTTAGTTATCAATATTTATTTCCTTCGAGTAATATGTATTATTTGTGAAAGCAATCAAAATTTAATCATAAAATGATGTACTGGAGTTGTGTTTACCGCATGGTTGTTTGACACGACAATATACAGCCACAATATCAGAAGTATTGTGAGTTGCTATGGGATTTTTAGGATTATATCTCTCTTTGATTTCTTGAAGTGGTAAGAAATAAGATATATCGTTCCTGGCGCTTCCTAGGATGCTTTCTGCGTAGACATCTTGAAATATAAAGTCATTTCTGCATCGAGTCAGTATCTTTACACCCCAAAACAAAGTACGCGATGGTGTCAGTTTTATGTTTGATCTCAGATGTGAGAGATTATGCCTAACCTGTGCCAAGACAACGTAAACAATGACAAAAATTGACAAAATTTATCCACTATGAATTATTCAATGTAATTTCCTTCACGATAAAAGTTAAGATAGTTTTGATTGTGACTTGTCGTGTTAAGCAGATATGGATCTTTTCGTTTTGAACGGCAGTTTTTTTCTAGCGGTATCATATGAAATTGTCACCCATAATTATGACACTCGTATCGATCTATTGCATTTCAATCTGTTTTGGGGGTTAGGGTTAGTTAGGGTTAGGGGTGGGGGGAAGGGTATATTTTGTTTTCTTCACAAATGTAAATAAACCCAATCTGTTTCTTAAACGAGGGACATATTCATACGGTACAGAATGTTTTCACCTCAATAGACGGTCATTGATTGGTTGAAATTGCCGAAATGCAAGAAATTAAAGACCAACTATCTTACAAACTATAGAATGTTCTCAATAAAGCCAAGAGAAAAAGATGTTTTATAAACACATTCTACCAGTATACGAAGTTTAAAATTTTTTAGTTACTTAGAAATTATGTTAAAAACTGCCGTTCAAACCGAAAAGATCCGAAAATATTGCTGATCTTGTACTTAAATGCAGTGTTTAGTTGCAATCCTCAGAAATACATCAGAATTAATCTAACCATGTTGTATCGTTTTCTAGTAGAATATATATCTTTTTCTTTTTAGTTATCGATATTTAATTCCTTTGGGTAACATGTATTTTTTTGTAAAAAAAGAATGAAAATTTGATCATAAAATGATGTACTGGAGTTGTGGGTACCGCATGGTTGTTTGTCACGACTAAATATAACCACAATATCAGACGTATTGTGCATTGCTGGTCTTGTTGCACTAATTTGAGTATCTTATCTCAAATTTTTTCCATGATGTAATGGGCTTCTATGAAGTCAAACAACTTGGCGTGATGGTATGTTCGTTTAGTAGATGAACCATTAACATAGGTAGGCGAGGAGACATATTCTCCATTTACATTCCTGTTTAGAACCATGTACTAATATATATTTTCTTGCTTTGAGAACATGTGAACGCGAATCTAGTTTGTAACATATTCTGTTAACTATAGTTTCTAAGTGAATGAAGATTTTGCTTCTCATCAGAGAAATATTAATTGAGCCTTAAAGATTGACAGAAATATCTCCAAATTTTGTTCTAAAGAAAATTAAAGCAAGCTTATTAAAGTAGACTGTTTTAAACAAATATTCAACATTGCATATATATATATACCATTCACATATGATTTACATTCTTCCATCGAGAAGATTTCGAATGTAATTATCATTACGACACTGATCTAAATATTTTACATCTCAAGGTATGTCATTTTAAACGGAGAGCTCATATAACAATCTGCAAAATTTTAACTAACAGTTAAATATGTATGGTTAGTCTGCTACTTATAAATTGCAGTGAATAAACTTTTGCTTTGTATTAGAGAAGTATAAGCTGAAGTATCAACGATGGAGAGAAGTAATTCCAAATTTTGTTTTAAAGAAATTGAAATGTAATCATATTAATGAATTCTGCTTTACGCAACTATACAGCTTTGCATATATATCATTGACGTTAGAATGTTCTTATTGTTTTAAAACTCCTACAGCAGTTAAATGGGAGATATTTCAAATATTGTTAAAATATACTTTAAATGTTGCATCTAATATAGCCATTATAATATATTTTGTATAAGGCAATGTTCTAATATATACGATACGGTTCTATATAAATTCTAGACAACTATATAATGAAATGTGATATAAGTGAATTCTTATTCACTAAAAAGGTGTTAATATATAAGTTCATTAGAGGCATTATTCATTACTTCCAGCATAACTGAAGAGTGTTTTCTGTTCTATCAAAACAGAAAGTGTTGATATATTAATACATATATTTAGGAACAGAATAAATGAATTTTTTTTTTTATTTACTTTTCTAATTGTAATTTCAAAGACACCCTATCCTGAAACGTATATACGGAAAATACTTCATAAATCCCTTTTGCATGCGTCTTATTCATATTAATATTATAGCATCATGAAGAGCCATAAATGCTGTTCTAATTATATTTACACGAATGCCTATTTACATGCCCTTGTCGTTGCTAATTCTGAGTGAAACATTTATAGGAGCATCGGCTAGAGTTGGAACTGGAGAGGGAAATGAATATTTTAGTCCGAAAATACTGAAGACATGCCATACGCCATGTAAGCCTAGATATGAATATATCAAAAAATGAGGATATTAACCTTGAAATGAATATGATAGACCTGACGTTTACTCGAATTCACCTAAAATAAGTTAGTTCTTATAAAGGAGGAATTTTGGAACGAGCTTTCATGGATCAGCTATAAATGTAGTTAAACGTATTAGCCCTTTGCATGCCTTTGTTGTTGCACCCATAAAAATCCTCGTTTGTTTGTACGACATAAAGTTCAAAATATAATTGTTTTAAAAATTCTCTTTAAAGTTACAACGTAATTGACAATAACATAAAAACAGCTTGTTTCAATTAGCTACATTTCATGTACAGAGCTTTCCTTGTTCGAACTATGGGTGTTCAAAATTAACCGCCATAACATTTTATGCCATAATTAGATGAGAATAAGCTTTAAAATTTTTCTCATAAAATATTTTCGAAACAATGCCCAACACAGCAGTACATCTGTAATATCTTCATCGTAGCTCAGCAGGAAGATGGATCATCGGACATATACATCAACTATGAGAATGAAGAGGAACATAAAAACAATATCATATGCGGCTGTACATTCTTTTAAGTAAAAATGTATTTATTTAATAACTAATTCTCTATTTGTAAATCTATTTGTAAACTTGTTTGAAGGGGTTAACAATTTTAGATGAATCTAGTAAATTGTTTCAAATTTTGGCACAAGGCTAGGAATTTTGAAGGAAGTGCGTTAGTCGATACTGGCAACTTTAGTAACTTGACAGGCATTTTATTTTATCAAGGAATGAGGAATGACTATCGCAAAATTTGAATCTAGAACGTAATGTGCGGAAAAAATATCACTTGAAAATTCTAATGTCAATGATATATATGCAAAGCGGTATAGTTGTGTAAAGCAGAATTCATTATGATTTTATTTCATTTTCTTTAAAACAAAATTGAATCTAGAACGTAATGTGCGGAAAAAATATCACTTGAAAATCTGTCTGCTGTTGCAATGATAATGCGTGCTGACGGACTTCAGGATTCTAATAGTGTATTGATCATTAAAATCCACAATTAAATTTTGATCTATTATATAATTCAAGTATACAAATAAAAGATGGTATATATGATTTTAACAAGTTACGCAGCAAAAAGTAACATACAGTATAGATGTAGGATTGCAATGAATGTGTGCGTGTGCACGTGCGCATGTGTGTTTATTGAGATAGATAAAGAAGTGATACCACTCTACTGTGAATATATTATATACATATAAATGTAGGATGAGAAACCCTTAACTAGAATAGTTTCGTCGTAATAAGACATTCCATTCTTCACAAAAATTGACATGACTTTAAGCAATAGTGTTTAAGATATGCCACCAATTCAATTGAATACGTCAGTTGATATATAAAGAGCTGTATTTTGGTTGAATGGTTATCACCTGAAACAAAATGCAAACAAAAATCATATGAGCTACAATTTAAATGGGCTCACACTGAGTATTTGTTTTCGTATTTCTTGTGTCTTTTTTCTTCATCCTTGTATCTACTTCTATATGCTGTCATATTTATCGTTATAAAACGTATCAGGCAATACAAACATAAAGTGGAACCTTATTTTCCATCTGCCATGACACTTCTTCATGCACATTCATATTAAAAGTTCTATATTTTCTTCTAAGGAATTATGAATACTTAACGCTTTTCGACATTCAACGTTGAAGTATTACGATTTAATACTTGCAATCTTGAAAACGAATAACATATATTACAAATCCTTCTTTTACAGTTTATCAATAAAAAAGCCCGCTTCCCCTACCTCGAATAACATAAGAAATTCATGCTTGATACTTGAATTATACATTTCTATGGAGAAAATTAGAATAGGATTTTCTAAAATCATATTTCAGAAAGCATGGCCTTCATTGATATATTTGTGCCTTCCACATCACCTTTCGTCACGTGGCTCATACTACACAAAATCCATCATTTACACGCTGTTTATTTACAATAAGCAAGCCAAATACAGAACGAACTTCTAAATATTACGAGAATGAAGATAAGCGGATATTCATTCTGATACACACACACACACACATGAATATCAACATATGTCAAATTTGCATTTGCTTCTATTCGCTCATAATCATCAATCATAAAATAGTGGTAAAAAACGGTGTTGTTATACAATATGTATATATATACAAAATATTATAGCACAACCACACCGTTTTTGTTATGTCACCTATTTGTTACGTCATGCTTTCATTAAAAATAAGCTATGAATATTGTCCAATCGATGTTTTTGTCAATCTTAGGTTTTCTGCATTTTCTTATTATATATATATACATACATATACATATACCATATACTTATACATATACCATTAGGTTCATATCTATTTCTTTACTCCCCACAAGGGGCTAAACACAGAGAGGACAAACAGACTAAGTCGATTATATCGACCCCAGTGCGTAACTGATACTTAATTTATCGAGCCCGAAAGGATGAAAGGCAAAGTCCTCTTCAGGTTCTCTAAACAGTAACCGTTCTCTGCAAAGAATATTTGTTTTCAAACACAAAAACGCTGGCGACAGTTCAAGAGACAATCCTCTTTTAAAATGTTGCCAGGCGAGCTGTCTTTCTTCGCTTGATAGCTAGGTTTTCCAGTTTTTAAGAAGAAGTTTCTGAAAATGTGAACAACTCCACAAGGCTTCGGACCTGGATTTAAGGTAGCCTCCTGGCCTATGTGAGTTCATGCGAATTATAAATATTTCTGGTTAAACACAATATTACGAATCAATTACTTAGCAATCTTAAGCCAGGGACAGGGGCAGGTTGTTCATGCAGGATTAGGAATGAATGCCCTCTGACGGCCGATGTTATACTGAGCCTACAGTGTACCAAGCAAAGATAGCCTCAAACAGAAGCAGCACAAATATCAATAACACCAATGCCATCACAGGGACACAAAGTAAAATTTGTGTCAGATCTTGTGAATACAGATTTTTAATTTGCCTGAGCAATCACAGATCTTTTAGGGACCCGGTAAAATAGAACACAACAACCCTTGCAGCATACGTATAGCGCCTAAAGGACGATCATACGCCCTTTAACATCAGGCGGAAATTATTGGAAATTTGTGGACCCTGTCGTAATGGATCAAGACTGTGTAAATTGTGTTTACCATAAAGATTTATAATTCTCATGAACTCACATGAGCCAGGAAGCTACCATAACTCCAGGATGGAAGCCGTGGAGAGTTGTCCACATTTTCGGAAATGTTTACTTCAAAATTGGAAAACCTAGCTATCAAGTCAAGGAAGACAACTCGCCTCGCCATACATTTAAAGAGGATTATTTCTTGAACTATCACCGGCGTTCTCGTGTTTTGAAGCAAACATT
>NC_042999.1:28741084-28748584 GCF_006345805.1 Octopus sinensis | reverse complement strand
TATGTGTGTGAATGCAGTTTGTATCGATGTGCGTGTGAACGTATGTGTATTTACAACGTTCTGATGTTAGATAGTTAGCCAACCCATGCCAAATGTATAATTCAAGGGATGCAACAATTAGGAGTTTCTTATATGTTACTTCCCACCATCACCATTACTATTTAGATATTTATATATCTCATATAGGCTGGTATAACTCCACGTATTGTCAACCAAAATGGATGCGTACCACGCTTGCAAATAATTGAAAATAAATTTTTTCATAATGATCGGTAGTGTTGTTGACCCACAAATTAATAATGTTAATCCAACTGAACACTCATTCTCACTGCTATATATGTATATATATATATATATATATATATATATATATATATATATATAATATATATATATAATATATATCTAGAAAATAGTAAAAAGTGAAAAAAACTACAGAAGGCTTGTTTTAAAAGGTTAAAGAATATATATTCTTCTGATATAATGGCTCAAATATATATTTTTTAACCTTTTAAAACAAGCCTTCTGTAGTTTTTTTACTTTTTACTATTTTCTATATATTCAACCACGTGCTTTCTCACACCAACTTTCTCACCTATATATATATATATATATATTATATATATATATATATATATATATATATATATATTTCTGCACATAGTTACATATCTATACAGAAAAAGACCAACATATAGTCATAGTAATTCAGAGAGTGTGAAATAGAGAGAGAGAGAGAAAGGCATGATCACCCAACTCACAATTACTTCTTGTTGTAATATTTTCCCCTCTCCTTAATTTTTTAGCTGTAACATAACTTTCCGCACAACTGCACTTTATTCATTTCCGTTTGTCGGTCACCTTATTTCTTATCGTCTGATCTATGGTGCTTTCACGTAAATTTTATTTTCTGCTGTGCTATAAATTGTTAATGCCGTGGATCGCTCACAGTCTAAAATTTTAGATTCTCCTCCATGTTTCCTTCAATGCACAGTTCAAATAGTTTTACAGTTGTTACTTATTTTGGTAATGGTTTTTTTGTTTACCCGGTGTCATTTTGATATATTTTGCTGCTCTTCTGCAGGGTAGATATTTTGCCACCCGGTCGAATTATTTGAATTACATTGATACTTTTTGTATGCTTACATATATGTTTAGAAGTAACATAATGAAGAGACAGAAAAAATATTAACTAGACATAGCAAAGTTTATATACATTTGTCCTTTGAATAAGTGTCATTTAAAGTGAAAAGTTTAACAAATACTCTACATTTCATCAAATTGTTTACTGACAAGTAATTAGAATTTGCCCAGTTTATGTTGCTTGGACTAGCAACTACGCAACACCTTTCACCTAATTTTAAAACCGGCAATGAATCGAATTTAGGAGGTTAATTATATTTCATGGAAGGTTATTTTTACTTAGATAGCATGTGCGACTTGTGCTGATTGAAATCACGATAATATGGTTAGATGGAAAGAAGTGACAAGAAAGTTAATTATGAAAAAAGATTAAAAGTAAATATTTCGATTAAAAAAATCTAAAAAATATAATTTTAACTGCAGTTCTTCTATCAGATTTGCCTCTATTCAAAGAAACATCTGTCGTTTGTAAATATACATTTTGCTTGTTCTTTCGATAATAAAATTCGTTTGAAATTCTGTGTTTCAAATCTGTTTCACGCAGAAACTATCTCTCTACAAGATGTTTCCTCCTTGAAATATGTTTTAAACCTGAAACATATATTTAAGAAAAAATACGGCCTTAAAAAGCTGGAGCAGACCTGGGGCTAACCATCATGAACGAAGCATTTGGTACCGCATAATCCCAGCTTATCTTCATAATTGAAACTCCAGATTCTAAGACTCAGTGTGATATTAAATAAAGAAAGCAAATATTTCAGTTTGTAAAAGAAAAAAAAAATCACGCGAATTTGCATCTGAGATTGACATTTAAATCAGGATATTGAAGTTAATGTGTGTGCATGTTATAGTGAAATTTTCAAATTTAATGATTTGAATTAATTATCATTACCAAATAGCAATATAGAAATGAATCATTTGTTCTTCTTTCCTTATGTGACAATTTCATACAACACAATATATACTGATCATTCAAAATAATTAATCATTTCGGTAAAAGAGACCGATAGAATAAGTACTGGGGTCGATTTGCTCGACTAAAGGCGGTGCTCCAGCATGGCCGCAGTCAAATGATTGAAACAAGTAAAAGAGTAAAAGAGTAAAAGAGTATACAATGGCAAAATGAAGAAATAAAAATTACTTTTTAATTGGATAATGAAGCAAAAATCATTTTGATATGTTACTGTATATAAAGCGCAATTTTTAAGATATTGCATCACAAAACACACTTCTAGATATCTATAAATATAATTTCATACCACTAATTATTATCTATAAGACATTTTTGTACATATTGCACTACAGTTGTAGCATTTCAAATATGTATGTTAAAGATATGTAGTGATTTTAAGATATTTTAACAGATATTCTATCATATTTTTAATGATGCTATTTAGCCTCGTGTCGTGAATGATCATGATGGACAAAGAGTAAAGCTGATTGTGACAAACTCATCGTATAAAATGTGTTTGCAGCAGTAACATCAAAGTGTTCAATTGGTTTTAAAACGGTAGTGCCCGATATGGGGAATTTCTACCACTTACATTCTGACAGTTACAGCTAGTAACAGCACATAGATTGCATTGCTTGCTCGTTTATGCCTTTTCAGAAAATAGCATTGCTCTATAAATTACACTTCACTCATAAATTTCCGATATTTCATCACAATATTGCTATTTCTTTATTTTTTCATCACAATATTGAATCCTCTTATTTTTACACCGAGGTTACCAACATGCAAATCGATGACTTTGTTCATATTTCTTCTAAGCAATGCAGTAGCGGTGATAAAAGAAAAGTTCTGTACATAATATAGCAAGGTATCATTTGATATTTATATTTCTCACAGTCAACAATATTCATATGGATTCTCAAAGACTTCTTGAATCTCTTTCGTGGTACCAGTCAATTTCCTTCGAATCTATGCAGCAGTCACATTGTTACTGCTGCTGTTGTTGTTGTTGTTGTTGTTGTTGTTGTTCTTCTTCTTCTTCTTCTTCTTCTTCTTCTTCTTCTTATTCTTCTTCTTCTTCCTCTTCCTTTCTTCTTCTTCATCTTTTCTTCTTCTTTTTCTTCTTCTTCTTCATATTGTTATTTTCATTACTATTTTTACTATTATCAGTAGTAGTATTATTACTATTTTTATTATTACTTCCATCTGCATATTTCTTACAGTCACTTGCCGAGACACACAGAGTGTCCTGGGGCGAGTGAAGATTAAGAGATGTTACAGTGTAACTGAAATCTTGAAGAGAGGAAGTAACGAAATATCTTCATGTAATACAACACAGACATTTAAATGGATAGGGTTCTTCTAAGGATGTGGGCAGTACTAGTCAGTACAATGTTTCGGATTTCTCTGAGACATGGTTCTACTGGGATCTTCTCTAGATAATTTTTTAAACCCATTTTATCAAACCTATAGCACCTACAATGACAGGAAGAGTAACAATAACAATTATTATTATTATTATTATTATTATTATTATTATTATTATTATTATTATTATTATTATTATTATTATTATTTTTATTATTATTATTATTGTTATTGTTATTATTATATTTTTTAAAAAGGATTGACGTAATTCTTTACTAAGATAAACAGTCAAAACGGAGAGCGCGATTCGAATGTAAGATATTTTATTAGTTGAACGATATTTCAACAGTACATCTGTTTTTGTCAAGTTCAAAATAGGAAGCGATAAAAAATCAAAATTACAGAAATTTAAACGTAATGTATGAACGAGACAACCAGCGTCCACACGTTGGTGGAATGACATCATCAGTTTTTAAGTTAGAATTTTATAACAGGCGAAAAAAAAAGACAGTAAAAAACAGAAAAAAAAGGAGATGGCAGAAAAAAGGAAAGAAAAAAAGAGAAAGAAGAATAATTAATCAAACAGTTTTTTTATAAATTTGATGATATTGTCCTGTCCTCTTATTCATTCTTCCAGGGTGTGATGTTGATAAACCGCAACCATATTTCTCCTCATACATTCTGAGAAGTGAGAGCGAAGCAGATTTAGAATATTTTCTGAGAATATGCACTTTTAAGTCAACTTCAAAATTGCAGCCGCTTGAAACGAAATGTTCACCAAGTTCTGTCGAACCATTGTTATTGTATCTGACGTCGAATCTGTGCTCATTAGATGTTTTGTTTACTTGTTCTGTTGTGCAACCAACATAAATTAATTTGTGTTTCGTGCATTCTGCAGCGTACATCGAATGGGAATTTTTACATATTCCACCTTCTGTATAAATCATAACTTTTTTGTTATGATTTCTGCTGGAATTCACTTCACTCCAGTTGTTGCACAATGAACAGGGCTGAACTCTCTTGCGGTTGTTCTTTAAGGTACAGCGTGTAGATACTCTAATGTTCGTTTTCTTGGAGTCAGCTATAGAGGTCAATAATTCTCTTATATTCTTATTCCGTCTGACGGCTACAATAAGCGGCTGAGAAAATATCTGTTTGAAAAGAGGATATTTTTCGCCACATGCTGGTAACTTTCATGCAACACCTTTGAATGCCAGTGGAATGTCGGTGTCAGTTAATCACTAAAGGTGTTCTGTCACCTATTGTATTGTTTGCTAAAATTATGCGTAGAGGTTTGACTATCTTTGCTAATCTTAGCTATTTCAATTGCTAGTTTTTTTAAACGTGATTCACGGCAACCGCATTTGAGATAATGACATACGAAAGCATTTGCATGTTTCTAGTAATCCCCTATGTCAGTACAAATCCGTTTTATCCTCAAAAGTTGGGATTGTTGAGGATAGGGAAAAGCCTCACAACTGTACTCAGATTTTTACTTCTGCCTGACAGGTACGGACTACATTTCCCGAATGTGCCAGTGTGGACAGGGAAGAACTGTATCTGTTTTACATAAATAACATTAGAGTAATTTACTGATCAGGGACTTTTTATTAAAATATAGCATAGACACCTTGAGTGCATATTTTCTCTCTTCGTCCACGATTGTTTGCATAAGTAAAAGCTTAGTTCGAGATATAGGTTATATCATAACTTGTGTATGTGAGAAACAATGTTTCGAGGAACTGACACTGAGAAATTAATAAATTTAGCGATATTTTTGTTAAAATTAAATGATTTGCCAAACTAGTTATTTAGTCTTATCCACTAACAGGCAGCCGTTGTGAGTGGTAGCAAATATGATACTAACTTACTAACAAAATGTTATGCAGCATATTTAATTAGAAGTGACAACAGTCAGAATTTCAGCAGTATTATATCTACGGCGGCAACGAGTGGCTGTGTGGTAAGTACTTTGCTTACGAACGACATGTTTCCGGGTTCAGTCCCACAGTGTGGCAACTTCGGCAAGAGTCTTCTACTATGGCGTCGGGACGACCAGAACTCTGTGAGTGGAATTAGTAGACAGAAACTGAAAGAAGCCCGTCGTATATATATATATATATATATATATATATATATGTGTGTGTGTGTGTGTGTTTGTGTGTGTATGTCTGCGTGTGTGTGTGCTGTGTGTGTTTGTGTGTCTGTGTTTATCTCCCCCACACACACATCATCGTTTGACAACCGATGCTGGTGTTTGGCATAAGAGACCGATAGAATAAGTACTTACAAAGAATAAGTTCTGAGGTCGATTTGCTCGGCTAAAAGGAGTGCTCCAGCATAGCCACAGTCAAATGACTGAAACAAGTAAAAGAGTAAAAGAGTACGCCGAACAGGATGCTCAGAGGTATATCTCCAGGCTTTAAGCTTTGCATCCAAATGCCTCTCATATAGCCTTTACGTTTCAACAATTCGGTTCGATAAATTAGGTAACATTTAAGCGCTGACCTGAAATTTGCAGGCCAAAATAAAAAAAGGACTATTAAATAATTTTGTCTAGTTACCTCGAACCATTGCGACAGTACTAATCCTAGGTACTAAACTCAAACAACATTGCAGACCAATTTGTGTTTTAGTATTTAAATTCATTGAAAGTTTGTCTCTTTGATGTACTTGAACAGCACTAAAAATTGTACCTGACAATATTACGAATAATTATATTTCAACGATTCAATGTGACTTTAGCTTCATAGGTATAAGTACGAATATTCAATGTAGTGACAATATTGATAATGTCGTTGACTATCAAACAATTTAACAATATTCATTTTCAACATGTTGAAGGATTGCATTAAGTTACAAGATTTAATGAAAGTAAACAAAACGCGTAAAACGACGATGATCAGGGTTTTATAATAGCCATTCGATCTGCGCTATGTCGAACAATACTCCTCGGTGCACTAGTCCAGTGACAATAGCTTATCAATCTTTGATTATGCAGAAAACAACGCATATCTTTCTCGAAGTCAAAAGATATATGTGAAACGACAGTCGCCAGTATCTACAATATTGTCCAAAACCCAATGCTTAAATCCTCATCGACTATAACAGACACATTAAAATGTGCAATAAACTAGGGGAACTTTAGATCGTTGTTTTCTTTGTTTTTTCCAGCAATTGCTCAAGTTAAATGTCTAGTTTTGAAATGAAATTTTAAACCAACGGACTATAGTTTTACCCATTTACGTAATTCATAACATAAGCTAAAGTTGGTACACGTTTGATGGAATTATAACGGGTAAAGTGTTTGATACGTGGATTTTGTTTTCGTGTCTATCGGTCTGCATCGAATGCCGTTCTTCTTAATGGATATAATTAACAGTATTAGGTTGGTACTAAATATCTAAACCATGTGGTTATGCAGAAGGAGTGATAGAAGTTGGGACACAATATAGTACCTATTGAAGCATTACATTTTATCCTATTTACTTTCTGAATCTTATTATTTTCCTCTCTAGAAAATTTATCCAACTTATTTCTTGAAACCGTATTAATTTTAAGCGAATAGGGGAATCCATTTTATCCTATTTACTTTCTGCATCTTATTATTTTCCTCTCTAGAAAATTTATCCAACTTATTTCTTGAAACCGTATTAATTTTAAGCGAATAGGGGAATCGAACGCGGATAACATTGAGAAATGTTTATCTAACCGAGAGTATGACATTATTTTTAGAGTTATACTGCACCATCAGCTATTTACAGAACTTTCCTTTCATCGATTTCTGCAAATGATAATAGTTTTCTCTTTATTCTGTTATATATTTTGTGAGATATATTATATCTTATTGAAATAAAAACGCAAATATATACCATTATAAAATCTTTTTTTTTTAATTGAAATGCAATTAAAACCTTATATTTTGTATGTGTGTCACTAGATGCTTATCAAAGGCATTTTCTCTCTATTGATGTTGAAAGTGAATTATGAATATATTGGGCATACGGAAAACGCTATGTAAAATATAAGTAAATGAA
>NC_042999.1:28711084-28736084 GCF_006345805.1 Octopus sinensis | reverse complement strand
AAATATATCAAGACGACAGCAAGTAATCACATGTGTTACCAATATTTGCTTGACGACAATAGGCAAAGAGTAAGTGCATCAAGAATAAATGACACTACAGGAAGAAAACGGAGATTGGAAATATAAGATGGCAGAATACAGACACTTACAATAGAAGAAAAGCAATCACTACAATAACATGCATATATCAGGTTGTGAATGCCCAGTATTTGATAAGAAAACGTATACTGAGTGAGAAAGTTGGATTAGTCTAGGGTATGATTTCTGCATAAGGAACACAAGTTGTGCTCCCACAGAAAATGACATTTATGGAAAATGACAAAATGATTTTATATTATCTTGTGAAAAATTTAACTTGAAAAGAGAATCACGTAATTCAACCAAATATTGCTATCAAGAACGGTCATGATTTCAGTTACACAGCGATGTATATATATACCTTATGTGTGTGTATATATATATATATGTGTGTGTGTGTGTGTGTGTGTGTGTGTGTGTGTGTGTGTGTGTGTGGTGTGTGTGTGTGTGCAGTAAATACATTAATAATTATTTCAAATTTTTGACACATGGGGACCTTGGGGACGGTAAGAATGAGGCGAGGCGATAACATCGACCCTCTATGTTCAACTGGTACTTAATGTATCAGTCCCAAAGGATGAAAAGCAAAGTCGACAGAATTTGAGCTCAGAAAGTAAAGATG
The DNA here is from genome assembly GCF_006345805.1 of Octopus sinensis. Taxonomy (NCBI): domain Eukaryota; kingdom Metazoa; phylum Mollusca; class Cephalopoda; order Octopoda; family Octopodidae; genus Octopus; species Octopus sinensis. The sequence continues at coordinate 28,735,384 of NC_042999.1, read as the reverse complement.
GACAAAATGCCGCTAACCGTTTTGCCCAATAAATATTTATCATAATGACCACTAGAAGAATTTCATTCAAAATGAACTTATATACATAACCAATGCTGCAGGCCTAACAGATATACATAACTAAGTACTCCTACCACAATATTTGGATTACTTCCAATGCTATGTTATAAAATAATCAGTGCCAGAGTCGGATGTCAGATCTGAACTGAAAGTACACCCAGAAATAAACACTACTGAATTTATAGCGCTATTCATTCTGACCCTTAAGTTTAAGAGTACTAATTCTGAAGAGGTTGACATTGTTTACCATAGATTTGGGGTCAATAAAATAATTACCAGTCAAGTACTGAAGTCAATGTAAATACATTGCACAATCTCTCCACTTCAAATTACAGTCCTTGAGCCAAAATTACAAGAAATTATTATTATTATTGTTGTTGTTGTATTTTGTTCTTCTTGTTAAGGCTAAAATCCAGAAGTACCATATCACCCTGACCGACTTTGGGATCCTTTGGAATTTCATAAAATAGAGTTCCAGTTAATAATATATATGTATATATGTGTGTGTGTGTCTCTCTGTGTGTGCGTTCGTGTGTAGGCATGTATGTATATATATATATATATAATCACTGTGTCTGTATGTATTTTAGTGTCTGTGTTTGAACCCCAACCGTCGCATGGCAACCTAAGCTGTTGTATTTACGTCCCCGTAACATAGCAGTTCGGCAAAATAATTCGATAAAATTAGTACTAGGCTTTTTAAAGAATGAGACCTCGGGTCGATTTATTCGACTAAAGGCGGTGCTCCAGCATGGCTGCAGTCAAATGACTTGAACAAATAAAAGAATAAAAGAATATGAAAATGTTTCTTTAATATCTGCTGTATTTACGCGCCCCTACCCCTCTGAGACACATGACAATTTCCCCCTTGTTCATTGCGCAGCTAAAGTTTGAACTTCGTTATCTTTTGCCACAAAAATACACGTATATTTCATATCATTTACGTTTTATTGTTGCAGCCATCAAAATATATTACAGGCGCTAATTTTCTGGTAGTATAGTAACATTACGCGTTTCTTTGAATTCAACAGCTTTATTATAATGTAGGCAATTTTGTATTTAAGAGTTGACACATATACGAAGTAACACAATATAACTTTTTCCGCAGGTGTTCAAAGGAAACTCATAAGAACTACATGCAGGATATGAATGACGTGAAGATAAATACACAAGCACAATTACACAACCAGTCGAGTTTCGAAACAGACAAATGTTCAGTGCAGACATTTCCATAAAATTTTGTAATCAGCTATACAAAAATGTATACTGCATCAAAGAAATAAGTTTATAAATTGTAGAAACCAAACCAAATGAACAAAGAATAAATTGAATGACACCAAGAATCAAAGCGCTTAAACGAAATCGACGTTGACCAGATACATCACAAAAGAATGAAAGAGAATATCGATAAAAGTTCACACTCTCTGACTGAAGATTCTGTAACATCAAGAAGAAAGTATGAAAATAAAAATGATAGACTACGAGTGTAATTTTGAAAAGCAGATGTCAACCGGTTGTAAAGAAAAGGAAAACTTGAGTATGGATCTGTCTGACTAAAAGATACCTGAATACAAAAATCTTTTGTTGTCTGATAGTTAGAATTTTATGCGTAAAAGTAAAAAACAGGAATACATTCTTATATGTAAATGTCAGTGTGTGTGTTTCTGTGTATCTATATATATATATATATATATATATATATATATATATATATATGTGTGTGTGTGTGTGTGTGTGTGTGTGTGTGTGTGTGTGTGTGTGTGTGTGTGTGTGTGTGTGTGTTTGTGTATGTATATATATATATGTATATATATATACTTTGGGTGAGCTGGAGTGAGACACCATGTTATTTTTCCTTCTTCTTAACTTTTTACCTATAATTATACTAATGTGTTCATCTGTTCTAGTTTAATTAAATTCTATATCTTTGTGCAGCTGAATATTGCTCTGCATTTTAAAATGATGCAATGATTTGCGTGTTGAATTAAATGGAGTTGCATGAAACGATCGTACTCTATTACCTCTGGATACCCTTGTTGCTTATTTCGAATATATATATATATATATATAGAGAGAGAGAGAGAGAGAGATAGAGAGAGAGATACACGTTTGTGAATAAGCCTGTAGCCATATGCACACACGCATATAGCTTTATATATATATATATATATATATATATATATATATATATATATATATATATGATATACGACAGAGATTGCCAAAAACGCACCTAGTAAATTATTCTCATAATGTTATTGCTCTACTGCTTTTGAAGAAGATATTTGCCAAGGAACCATGTTGCTGAGATGGAAGGAGAAATATGACTTGAAAGAGAATATACAATATATAAATCATTCAGTCTAGTAGGAAACCACAGTACATGCTTGCTTCCTAATTAAAATGAATATCTTTTCATTTGTACTGAAAATGGTGTAATGGCATTTAATAATCTAATATCTTTTTAATTTTGATATAGTCTTTTGAAGACTGAGAAATTTCGAATCACAAAATTCAAATATTGTTATTGTTCTTAGTTATGGAGCAGACCTAGGAAGTGCTCCCATAGCCGCAACCCTCATTTTAAACCACTAGATCTGTTAGTACCTTAGACTCCGTCTCCCATATGATCTAAATTAGGAGTCTTACTTTGAATGAAATTTGCCTCCAGTTTTTGCAGGTAATGTAATATTTCATATCGTTGTATATATGGAATTTTAATTGAAGGAATGCATGATTGATTGCTTTAAATTTCTAACAATATGTAGTATATGATTTCACCAGAACCAGATAATTAAATTGTTAATCATGTCCCTATATACTACTACGTAAGCAAAGTGAAATATATTCCGGTTACAATGATTACAAGAAATATATTTATTGAAATATTGCATTTTCATTCTGGCAATTCTCTAACAATAGACTCAACTTCAAGTGTGAATATTCTCGAGTGGGATATTGTCTCTTGATTATGTTTTTGAATCAATGTAATTTGAAAGCTCTAGCACTGCATTTCATTGAATTTAATTCGTCCCTTGATATTTAATAATCGATTTAATATTATATATAAATCTTGAACGTAGACAAAGTATTTACATGAAGTTAAAATTCTCGTGAGAAGGCATCAACGAATTATGTATGTTAGCTGAATAGTTAGAATATATTGAATTGTAACCGCAAATTTCCATACCTCTTGTTATAAGATTTTAAGCATAACATGAAATCAAAGATTTGAAATTTAATCTATGTCTCTGGTCAAATTCCATTATTACGAAACGATTAATGCATATGGAGTTAAGAAAGCTGTCAAGCAATAACATTAATTCACATTTTACCGTTCGTTTCACCAATATCTAAGAAATGTGACTTCAAAATATTTATCGGAGATGGCATGTTTAAAGGATATTATATAAACATTTCAAGTATTTGTCAAAATTTGTTTACTATTTGAAACCTAAAATAGTGTTGTTAATGCACGAGCACAATTTTTCGAGATGTTGAAAGGCAGCTTGCAATAACTTGAATCAGTAAACCAGTCTCTATAAATTTCTGCGCCTCATCCATTTTCAAAAGGTCAATGGAAAGGAATGAGCGAAGCGAGCAATGCTCTTTCTAGGCTTTCTTCAGCTTATAGGAGGAAGAAACTAAATTATATTTAAACTGAAGGCCAGGCTTGAATACTGCACATGAGACTCCTCCACTAAAAAAATTTAAGAGAAATATTGTGGTATCAAAGCTGGGGATAATTGAGGAAAGTAGACACTCCATAAATTATACATTCATGCATTCAAACTGTTACGAAATACGGTGAAAAATATTAATATTCACACTTTCGTATGATCATCTATATTTTATCTCCTAAAATATTATCAAATTATTTCCAGCAGTGGTGTGTAATATCAAAACATTCCATTTTATTTTGAAGATTAGTAGTGTGAGATTCCAAGGTGAATCTGGTGCCATTTTAGCAGATGAAGTGACAAATCAGAGATTGAATTGTTTCAATACTTATGATTTTCAGTACATTTCTAACACTGTGTAGAGAATGTTACTGAAATATATATTTGTTACTTTGGAATAGTTATTACAAAGAAATATATTTTGAAGTAAATGCATAATAATTTTGTTAGCTATGGTTTGGTTTGATTACTACAGTTATCAGAGGAAACGTGAAATATCTAGATTAGAATTTTTTTTTTTAATTCAGGTTGTGTACTTGATTACTATGTTCAGATGAAGTTTATAAGATTTTGCATAAGAACTCAATTCAATGGTTGTTTTTTAACCAAGATGAAGTTCAACCGAGATGAACCTATTTATTTTGAGTGAGTATATCATGAAATGCATTATCCCATTTTTAATCATAATTTTACTGAGTCTGCCAGTGAGAATATTCTTCTGATTTTCATTAGTGTCCTTTATACGGGAATCACGTGCTTTTTGCATGAAATATACTGTAGGTAAATGCTAGTTAAGTTTAGGTTAAAATACTGCAATTTGGATGACATTGCCATGAAAACCGATTTTCGATAGCAGTGGGTCCTATAGGTTTGATATGTATTTAAATTTTGCCTGGAACTTAATGCATATTGTGTTTTGTTGTTATTATTCAGATTTGAACCCACGTTATTTAATGCTCCCTTTGTTTACAAAGGATTTTTGATCACAATACAAGTAAAGTTCACTGTTATTTCTAATGGGCTATATCACTGCTCACTAATGATCGACCATCAGAATTATGCAGCTGGAGAACAAATTGAAGAATAAATAAGTTCACGTAAGTGAAGGATAAATGAATACCTATGCCAACACTATTTTCTCCACCTTCGGGACAGGAACTCCTGGCAGAGTTCTGTTTGTGAAGGCGGAGAGTAGATAGAATGTAGTGTTGGCATAGGCATTTATATATCGTTCACTCACGTATAATTTCTCTATTCTGCCACATATCGTTAATGCTTGCCTTTTATTTATACATTATACACTCTATACCTCGGCCGTTCGCAGCAATTAATTGATTCAACAAATCTTTTTTTTCTGAATTGATCATATGGAAATCTCCTTCTTTATAAGTGAAGAAAACAAATCATTGAAATATATTTACACACACGTTTGTGTGGTGGTTATCTCAATTACAGGCGCACAAGCACATACGTATATATATATATATATATATATATATATATATAATATATATATATATATATATATATATATGCACACATACATATAATTAATAGAAAATGAACCATCCCAAGTTGTTGTGTTTTTTAATCTAAACGTATAGATATCGGTGGGTGCATTTCAGTTTTATTCGTAAATAAAAAGGAGTTCGGAAACCGAGTCATTATACAACGCTTTTTTTATGGAACATGCAACGTCAGAAAAATGCAGTAAAAGATTGAAAAGAAGTAGTATCATGGGAAATAAAATGGGATTCCATAAAAAAAACAAGTGAGAAAGGGAGAAAATGAGTATATGAGAAAGCGAAGATATCAGAGAGAGAGAGAGAGAGAAAGAGAGAGAGAGAGGGAGAAAAAGAGAGAGAGAATAACCATTAGATTCCAGTCAAGAATGGTTAATGGACGCTTTTATATAACATGTAGTGACAACACAAAGAACAACAAATTTAGATAGGAAAAAAAGCAAATTTGAAAAAGTTGGAAACGCATTACACATATTTTTTTGCTTTTTTTATTTTACAAGATTTCAATTTATTTTTTACTACGTTATAATTGTCTGATGTGACACATTAGTTATTCTGGAGATCAGTGAAAAGAATTGTGAAACGATGGCTTAATAGATTTTCAAATTTTTTCAGTATAATTCTGAGAATTATGTAAGAACAAAATATGGAAATAGATTTTTTAAGATTTTTAGTGTGGGGTCTGGAGGTATTTATTTTACATTTTCTTTGTGATCGAAAGAAAATATCTAATTAGACTTTCAAATTAATTTCCAGGCAGTTTTATTTCATTCCATTTCCGAATTATGCATTAAAAGAAACAAATAATCTATTCGTGAAAATTTATTCAATTTTCATTTTACTGTATATACACAATGTCAATATATGCTACGCGTAGATATTAGTGCATTTAAAATATTCATGTATACATTATAACCACCTGTCGCTGGAAGCCATTTCATTTCATTTACACGACTAATGCTGTTGGGAAATGCATGTACACACACAGGCATCTCATCGCTCCCCATATAATTCTGCGGATTTATGTAAGCGGCAATAAATGTGTAGTGTGTGTATGCGGGGAAGCTATGGATCTCTATTGGACTTAATGAATGGTTATGTATTCGTCAGATAACTGAACAACACATAACAATTCATACAGATTTATTACCCTTCGAAATATATGTCTTTGAATATCATACTAATTAAGAACAATAATGACGTGTAACAACTGGCTCACTTTAGAAAGAAGATAAGTGGAGAAGTTTTCATTCAGATCTGTTGACTTTTAGAACTAAAGTAGATTTCATCGTATTTTGCGTGGGATGTGCTTCACGCCGGTCTCATTCAACACTTTTCAATTTTTTTTAATGGAACCTGTATGAAAACACCCTCAGAGACACACACGTATATATATATATATATATATATTGATATTTTTTTTTTATTACGTGGATACGTGGCTTTCATTCATATAATAATATAAACAACATATGTATATATGTGCATATATTTATACGTATATGTACATACCGCTATACGCATATATATATATATATATGCACAAATGTGTCGAAGGCGTCATGAAATGAGTATATATACACATACACACATACGTACAATGCATAGACAAACAGATATATATATATAGATAGATAGATGATAGATAGATAGAGAGAGAGAGAGATAGATAGATAGATAGATAGATAGATAGATAGATAGATAGGTAGGTAGATAGATAGATAGATAGACAGACAGACAGATAGATAGATAGATAGATAGATAGATAGATAGATAGATAGATAGATAGATAGATAGATAGATAGATAGATAGACAGATAGATATGTTTCTTTATTAGCCACACAGGGCTGCACACAGATAGAACAAATTACAAGGTAGAGCTTTTCTTTTGAAGGTATTAAAAAAAAAAAAAAAAAAAAAAGGAAGGGGGAGGTTCGATCAAAAGGGATCGTAAAAGGAGAGAAAGAGGACAAAAATAAGGGGGGTTAAAAAAAAAAAAAAAAAAAAAAAAGGGGGGGAGAGGAAAAAAAAATGATCAATAGGGATCGTTATCACAGAAATGTCAATATGAAGTGTAAAGGGGAGGACAGGTGAGGTTTACCCGTGGAAAGAAAAGCCTGCGGAAAAGACCACGGTAACCTCGGTCAATGAAGTCACATTTTATATTTCTTTTTTTTTTTTTTTTTTTTTTTTTTTTTTTTGCAAATAAGCAACTCTCTGTTTTCGATTTCTGGGTTCATAGGACTATGCTCAAGGTGGGTTCGTCATTCATACGTGCCATTCTTGCTACATTCACCCATCTTTTTTTAAAACATTCGCTAGACAAAACTTGCCTCTCTACTCTCACTTTCCTTTTCAAGTGGTACTTGAAGAAGTTGATGAGAGATTGACCAGAGAGGAAAGTGTTTGTCTCCAATCCTTTCAGACGCGTCCACCAGATACATTCTTTCGCCATAGCCACAAGGATGATGAAAATAGCTCTTCCTTCCCGTTTGAAGGAAGGAGGCGTGACAATATTGACGATAGACTCAGCTGATAAACCGACTCGTCCCACACGTGACAGCAGTTGTTCGACATAAGCCCACAGGTCGGAAATTGTTGGACACTGAACGAGTGCGTGCAGAACGGTTTCGTCGCTCTGACCGCATCTCGGGCAGGTCGGCCCCGTGTTTCTCGAGCCGTGTCTGTAGAGCTTATCCCGAACGGGTAGCGCTTCTCGGTAGCACTGCCAGGCCAGGGATCTCTGGAAGTTGTCCATGGGCCCTGGCCCGAAAGTCGTCCCGAACAGGCGGGTCAGGTACTCCTCGTCGACGTCCAGGTTCGCCCCGAGCTCGTCGTCGTACCTCCCCTCCACTAAACCCCTATAGAATGCTTTGGTTGTGTTGAAGTCACTTAAGGTCGACCCAGGACGGCAGAGTTGCTTGAGAGCAACGCGACACTCGCGGTGCCATTCGCCCTTCCTCGGCCTCTTTTTGATCCACGACTGCAGTTCGGTCATGGAGACGAGCTGCGGGAAAGCGTGCCTAGATAGATAGATAGATAGATACATAGATAGATAGACAGATAGATAGATAAATAGAGATAGATAGATAGACAGATATATAGATAAATAGAGATAAATAGATAGATAGATAGATAGATAGATAGATAGATAGATAGATAGATAGATAGATAGATAGATAGATAGATAGATAGATAAATAAATAGATAGATGCATGGAGGGATGGAGTGATGGATGTACACAGAATTACTTTTTATGCAAGGCATGTGAAGGATGAGGTATTATGTAATATGGTAATGCTTCCGAAGCTAATAGAATAAACACATAACACAACATCCGATAAATACACTCTCAGTCTTTTACACGTATCTCACACCTACTTGTTTAATCCCCATTAAGAAATAGCTTCTGCATTTTAGATAAGAATAATGCAATCTGTTGTTTCTTTGATCTTTCCATATATTCATGCGGATCTTCTATTCCTTATACATTGATTCTTTTAATTTAAACTTACATGCATTCAAGTTCCGTATCTTTTTTTTCCATTAAACTAGAGCAAAGTTATATAATTTGTTTCCTGGACTGATATAATGCCTGTAACATATCTTAAATCCGTGCTTCTGCAGCTTAATCCGTAAATCAATGCATTTCTGAAACGCTAAGTAAATTTATCTGCATTTCTGCTGTGGTCCTATTGGGAATTATTAGAAACCGATGAAAAGATTTATTGTGAAAGTAAGTCACTGAAGTTATCGTTCACTTCTCTTTCAAATTACATTAAACTGATATACAAATCTTTTCTCTTACGATTAAATTAATTCTTCTATCGAATTTCACAGTGGATAATTCTAAATGCTATTAGTTAAATAAATGGAATGCAAATCTGTGTTATACATACAAGAGCTTGAATTAAAATCACACATAGCTACAAACAACTTCCGATACAGCAAACAGCAAATAATAACAGAAAGTTTATCACAATTTATTTGGATACATATAGAAACATCTTTACATAAATACTGAACGTTATTTTCCCCTCATTATCATTGAATTAGAACTTAATCAAACCCTATCGAGTAAATATATATGATCAAAGAAGACCGGGTTTGGACTATCCATCATTTAGAATATTTTGGTTTCCATTTGGCGTTGTTCTCTTTCTTTTGATGATAGGAGGCGCAATTTTAATGTTTTGGCTACTAACTGAAACAGCCTATAATCTACAGTTGTGTTCCTCTGTACAAACTTCACACTCTTCGGATATTCAACTGCAAATATTTAGAAAATATCAAGTAACAGATGTTGATAACAAGGTACGATATTCATAGGAACAGTGTCTTTTTGTTTTCTAATAGGTACTTATAATTCAATTGGAGACAATACGCACTGACAGGACAGCTTTTCGAAAAGGGAAACGTGTTTCAAAAGGGGAAACTATCATCTTCATGAGAAATTTCAAACAATCGATTGCACAATATTTTGTGATGTGTCAGCCTGATGCATAAAATGTATTTGCAATAAAATGAGGCATTTTTAATCACTGTCTTCTAACATCGTGGGGCCCATCCCATTCAAAAGGTCCCCGAATAAGGGTTGTTTAAGGTTGTTGAACGAAACACCCATGTTTCTAGAGGTGAATTATTCAAACCCCACAGAATCCCTCTCAACACATGGCTATGATGCTCCCCCACTACTTCTGCTCGTGATCAGAGATGCACATATCGTCAGCCAGTAAGGGGCATGCTCAACTGGTTAAGGTCAAACAATTACAACTGACAAGGAAATCTGTGGTATTCTGCAGAATATTTGCTGTAGTCCATGTTTTATACCAATATGTACATGGTGACTTATTATAATTATTATAATAATAATAATAATAATAATAATAATAATTATTATTATTATTATTATTATTATTATTATTATTATTATTATTATTATAGTAGTAGTAGTAGTATAGTAGTAGTAGTAGTAGTATAGTAGTAGTAGTAGTAGTAGTAGTAGTAGTAGTTTTTTTGTAATTTGCTTTGTATTTGTACAAGTTGAATCGAAGTCTCACCCAAGTTTGTAGTCCATGTTCGTTTTATGCCTAGGGTGTCATATATTTGGTTTTGCACAGAATATAATTCTAGAGAATTTTTAAGAAAAGAAGAAACTTATGAGTTTATTTTAAAATTTGATGTTACATAGACAGTATTTTACGCAGGATCTGGGCAGCTACCATGAGCACTATATTTTGAACTTCTGCCATTTTGGGGTCTCCTGGTATCTGAGATAGGTAGGAATCAGCCCCTTTTGCTATCATTCCTAGGGCTCCTAAGACAACAGGTATCGTTTTAGTCTTCAGGTTACACATTTTGCTAATTTCTATTTCAAGATATTTATTCTTGCTCAGTTTTTGGTAGGTCTTGGCAGATACATTTATGTCGATCGGGACAGTCATATCGATGAAGAGGCTTGATTTCTCTCTGAAATCGTTCAATACAATGTATGGTCTACTTGCATCTCTCTTTCTGTCAGTTTCAATGGTGAACTTCCAGAGCAGTGAGTTGTGATCATTTTCAAGCACTGGAGTTGGTTTCTGTTCCCTCCAGTTTTTATTATGGGGCAGGTCCGGGCTTTTGCAAATTACCCAGTGAATATATTGTGCTGCTCTATCATGCCTGTTGAGATACTCTGTAGGCGCAAGAAGACTGCACATACAGACAACATGATGAATGGTTTCATTTTGCTGTTTACACACACATGTTGAGCTACTGTCGTTCTTTAATATGTTGGCCTGGTTGTTCCATGTAGTTCCTTTGCCTGTTTTGTTACTGAGTATGATGCTTTCTTGTTTTCATGTTTTGAGACACGTTTTAACATCCAGTCCTCAGAGGTTTTTTTATTTATTATTATTATTATTATTATATGTTTGACTTTTGCTTTATATTTGTACAAGTTGGCTAAAAGTCTCACCCGGAGACCTCAAGAGACAACAGGTTGGAAGTTCACGTTGTTGTTATGCCTAGTGTGCCATATATTTGGTTGTTTTTTTTGTGTTCTACTGGTGGATGTCTAAGAAAATAAAATAAAATAAAATAAAATAAAATGTTTGTTTTAAACCTTGAGATTACATAGAAAGTATTTTGCGTAGGATATGAGCACTATCTTTTGAATTTCTGCCATTTTGGGGTTTCCTGGTATCTGAGTTACGTAGTTAGCTCCTTTTGCTATCATTTCCAGAGCACCTATGACAACAGGTATTGTTTTAGTCATCAGGTTCCACATTTTGCTGATTTCTATTTCAAGATCTTTATATTTGCTTAGTTTTTGGTAGGTCTTGACAGATACGTTTATATCGATTGGGACAGTCATATCAATGAGGAGGCATGTTCTTTGTTTGAAGTCTTTCAATATGATGTCTGGCCTACTTGCATCTGTATTTCTGTCAGTTTGAATGGTGAAGTTCCAGAGGAGTGAGATATGGTCATTTTCAAGCACTGGGGGTGGTTTGTGTTCCCACTAGTTTTTTTCATGGGGCAAATCCAGCTTTTTGCAGATTACCCATTGAATATATTGTGCAGCTCTCTCGTGCCTGTTGAGATACTCTGTAGGCGCTAGAAGACTGCACTTGGAGACCATATGTTCTATGGTTTCATTTTGTTGTCGGCATACACGACACGTTGGACTGCTGCTGATCTTTAATATTTTGGCCTGGTAGTTTCTTGTCGGTAGGCATTGATCTTGAGCTGCTATGATAAACCCCTCTGTTTCAGATTTTAAGCCAGAGGCCTTTAGCCATTGATGGGTCAGGGCTTTGTCAACATCTGCATTATTCGCTCTCTTTGGGTATTTGCCATAGAGAGGTTTTTCTTGCCATTTATCATTCAAAATATCTAAGGCCGCAGATTTAGCACGGGTTTTCATGCGCTTAGCTTTTTCTGTGCCTGTTTCTTGTATGTCTATCTCTAATTCCGAAATTTGTTGTATTCGGAATTCACTTAGATATTCCTTTGCCTGTTTTGTTACTGAGTATGATGCTTTCTGGTTTTCATGTTTTGAGACATGTTTTAACATCCAGTCCTCAGAGATTTTCAGGTAGGTGTCTAGGCCAATTATTATTATTATTATTATTATTATTATTATTATTATTATTATTATTATTATTATTATTATTATTATTATTATTATTATTCAGTAGTTTATTTTTATAGCGTGCTTTCACTTCACTACCGAGCGCAGCTCTGTGTGCCTTGGGTATGTGCTGTGATTTGTTGTGATGCTCTGATGGTTATTGTATGGAAAATGTTCGCGTAGGATGTGTGCAGTGCCTAGTAGTGCAATTTTCTGTATGTTATATGTGTTTGTAAGTCCTGGTGTTTTTGTTATGTATTTGTCTGAATATTTTTTTTCATGCCTAATGCACCTACTATGATAGGAATTGTTTCTGTTTTCAGGTTCCACATTCTAGTTACCTCTATTTCCAGGTCTTTGTATTTTGAGAGTTTCTCCATTTCTTTTAGAGACACGTTGTCATCTGCCGGTATTGATACATCAATTAGAAAGCATTTTTTTCTTCATGATCTCTGACAACTATATCTGGTCTGTTGGCCTTAATTTCTCTATCTGTGTGTATCGGCATATCCCAGAGTATGGTTACTTTCTCGTTTTCGTTATTATTATTATTATTATATTATTATTATTATTATATTATTATTATTATTATTATTATTATTATTATTATTATTATTATTATTATATTATTATATTATTATTATTATATTATTATTATTATCATTATATTATTATTATTATTATTATTATCATTATTATTATTATTATAAATATTATTATTATTATCAATATTATTATTATTATCATAAGTAGAGTAGTAGTAGTTGTAATAGTATTATTATTGTTATTATTATTATTATTATTAGTAGTAGTAGTAGTTTTTAGTATTATCATTGAGTGACAGAGCATTACGGGGTAAAATATACAACCCGTGTGATAAAGTTACACCAAACACCTGCATCCAAAACATTATGTGTGTGAGATAGTGATCTCATATCAAGATTAACAGGAAATGACCTTGTAAGTGGGGCACAGGTAGAATTTCATTCAGGTCACATAGCCCATTCCTCACATTATCCTTGAATAAGATTTATTTTAAGGATGAGAAACGAAACACCCATGTTTCCAGATGTGAATTATTCAAACCACACAGAATTCCCCTCAGCACATGGCTATGATGCTCCACACTACTCTGCTCGTGACAAGCGCGGCACGCATTGTCAGCCACTAAGGGTAATGCTGAAACGATTACAGCCAAACAACTGACAAGCAAATCTGTGGTACTGAGCAGAATATTTGCTGTAGCCCATTTCTTATACCAGACAAAACAATGTACATAGTGACACTTAAAATCAGTTACGATCAGGAGCTATGAGCGGCCCTACCACGTACTGCATCAGGACACTTGTCATGACCGATTCCGCCTGGTACTTCTTCAGGGCATCATTATTCTTCTTCTTCTTCTTCTTCTTCTTCTTCTTCTTCTTCTTCTTCTTCTTCTTCTTATTATTATTATTATTATTATTATTATTATTATTATTATTATTATTATTATTATTATTATTATTATTATTATTACCATAAGTGGGCAAGCTGGCAGAGTTGTTAAACCTCTGGGCGAAATGCTTAGCGTTATTTCGTCTGCTGCTACGTTCTGAGATCAGATTCCGCCGAGGTCGAATTTGAAGTACATCCTTTTGGGGTCGATAAATGAAATACCAATGAAACGCTGAGACCGATGAAATTGATTATCCACCTCCACCAACATTTCAGAATGTTTTGTAGAGTGGATTATTATCATTATCATTACTTTTATGCATATTTCTTACATTCTATTATGCTTCTTTCATATAGCCAGTCGCCGAGACACACCTAGCAACCTCGGGTGATTGAACGATAAGATATGTTACTGTATGATTGAAAGCTTGGAGAGAGGAGGTAGTGAAATATCTTCATGAAATACTAGACAGAAATGTAAAGGGATAGGGATTTTCGAAGGATATGGTCAGTATATATCAGCACATTCTTTTGGATTTCTCTGAAATATGGTTCTCCTGGGACCTTGTCTAGATGTTTCTGTCAACCCTCTTCCACCATTCCTAGGACACCTACAATAACAAGAAACCTTCTCGTTTTGAGATGCCACAACTTTCGTATCTTAATTTCCAGATATTTATATTTAATTAGACAAATTCTTTGACAGATAATTTTTATCAGTGGGAAAACTTACATTACTTAGTGTAGAAGAATTTTCTTCCGTGTCTTTAATATTCGTGTCTGGTAGATTAACCTAGATCGTTCTGTCAGTATTAACTGGAAAATACCAGAGGATAGTGATATTTTAACCTTCAATGATTGAATCAGGATGATGTTCATACCAATAGGCAGGATTGCGGATTTTGTAGTGCATATATATTTTTCTATGTAAATAATGTCCTACTCTATCTTTGCGATGTATATACCCGTGAAGAGATGGTCTATTGTATCGTCAAATGTGTCGCGGAATCTACATTCGTGGAGACTCTGGGCGCCGCTGAGAACTAACTGGCTAGTCTGTCCCCGAGGACTTTCTGCCCGGGAACAATCATGGCTAATTGCTAGATGTCCTTGGCCTGGCTGTGCTACAGTGGTTCGCAGTCAGACGGGCTTGTCCGAGGTACGCGCAGTGTGACGAAACCCTGCTGCACGTCTTCGTTCAGTATCCGAGCAATGCTGACTTGTGCGGTTACGTCGAATAGCTGCTGTCATGTGTAGGAAGTTTCCGTCTGTCGACCGAAACTGTAGCGGTGATCGCACCACCACCCTCCTTCATTCAGGAAGGTATGACAATTTTCTTTTAACTGGAGGCTGTGGTGAAAACGGTTGTTTGGTGGACAAGGCTGAAAGATTCCTCTTTGGTAGACCTCACAATGACTTCTTCATGTTTCCTTTCGAAAACGCAATTGAGAGTAGAGAAGAAAGTGCTGTCCTCAAGTTAGTTTATTGAAAGGTTAGTTTATTGAAATAATCCAGTTAGATTATTGAAAGTGGCGAGAATAACAAGAGTGTATGGTACCTCTGTAAGTGTAGAAGTGTAAGTCGGAGAGAAGGAATTCAAGAGAGTGTACTTGCTCCTGGATTTTCATGGAAATCTCGGACAGTGGGATTCCTCGATTATCCCCCAGAGGCCTTCCTGTATCAGGAGGGCCACATCTCTATCACCCTCCTTACCACTTTTTTTTAAAACTTTGTATGCTATGCATGTATCTCTTCTTTGTTCAGGGTATACCGTATATACTGATTTTCTTTGTAATATTTCATTATAGGTAAAACTCGATACTTTATGTCTATCTTTGTATTTTCACCCACATCATTCGCCCATGTGGTACATAAATGAAATCCTCAACATAATCATCATCATCATCATCATCATCATTATTATTATTATTCGCTAGTTTCTGACTTCCATCGAGGACGACTTTGCCTTTCATCTTTTCGGGGTTGATAAATTAAGTAACATTTGAACACTGGGTCGACGTAATCGACTACCACCTCCCCCAAATTTTAGACCTGTGCCTGTAGTAGAAAAGGTTATTACTACAACTACTACTACTACTACTACTACTACTACTACTACTACTACTACTACCACTACCACTACCACTACTACTACTGCTGCTGCTGCCGCCATTACTACTACTACTTCAATAATTACAGTAGTAGTAGCAGCAGCAGTAATACTAGTAGTAGTAGTAGTAGTAGTAGTAGTAGTAGCAGCAGCAGTAGTAGTATTAGTAGTATGACTATCATCATCATTATTAAAGAGGGATCAAAAATGATTTTCATGCTGGATATATCCTACGGAGGTTTTACACTAATTTTCCGACTCAGGTACCATTTAAAATTGTTACGTTTGCTTTTCGAAATGAGTATAGCTACTTAGGAAACCACTCGTCTTCACGTGTTGAACATGGAATTGACTATTTACTTTTTCCTACAGTCTGCCTCGAAAATATTGCATCATACTTTTTAGATTAATTTTTTTAGCACGGCTAAACTATTTACCAGCAAAAGAGTAGAATAGGATAATACAAAAAGCGTCTATATCCGCTCTTACCCCTCAGGAAACAAAGCTTTGATATATATCCAACTGTGTCTCACAAAGTGTCTATATAGCCAATGTCAAAATAACAGCAATAAAATCAATGGTAGAGCATCCTAACTAGGTGACTTCCCATCAATTCACTTCGTTTAATTCCGTGCTGATTATCAAAGTTAAGCTCGATGGAAATTGAACTCAGACGGATGAAAGGCCGCTAACCATTTTTCCCGTCGTGCTAACGAGTCTGTCAGCTCACAGCACTTGAACCATACAATATTTTATATTTAAATTCATCATTAAAGTTATTTTAAAAGTTGATACATATTTTCAAGTTGCATTGAATAACGACACAGATTTTATCTCAATATTTCAATTTTAAGTTTGTCTTTAACTCTGAAATATTTGGGTATTATACTATTCAAATCTGACAGTTATATTCTATAGGACACTCATACACGTACTCACGCGTAATGTTATATCACCCAGCTTAGGTTACACTATCTATTGTGTTTTAAAGAATTCATAATTTCCGAAATCTCTAGATGCAGAGAATTATTGCTAAATATTAATTTTCGATGACAGTTTCTATTTAAAGTAGAGCTATACATTTACACTAATTTTAAAAAGCGTTTCACGTAAAAAAATATGTAATGTTTCTTAAAAAGGTAACGTTTCAGTCTTTGACGGCTTATAATGAGAAATGTCTATTCTAAAATGTAAACTGATAAAACACCGTTTACATCAAAATGAATATTCACCCCTTAAAAAAAGACTAGTAATGTTCTTTAATGGTTTCGATTAGATTAGCCATTATTCTGTCATTGTTGAATGGATGCATTCTAATTTGCACATCATAATTTTGGCTTTGGGTACTTTAATTTGCTCAGCAAGAAAAATGCTAGTTTGATTTTGGGGTTAGCGTGATGTGCGGTATGTTGGCTCAATACTACTATTTGCTCTTATTCTTTTCCTTTCGTCATTCATTTGACTTCGACCATGCTGGGGCACCGCCTTAGAGGATTTTAGTCGAAGAAATCAATCTCAGGAATTATTCTTTGTAAGTCCATTACTTATTTTGTCGGTGTCTTTTGCCGAACCGCGATTGTTATGTCTACGTAAACACACTATCATCGGTTGTCAAACGATGGTGGAGGGACAAACACACACACTCACACACACACACACACACACACACACACACACACACACACACACACACACACACACACACATATATATATATATATATATATGTATATATATATATATATATATATATATATATATATATATACACATACGGCGGACTTCTTTCGGTTTCCGTCTACTCACAAGGCTTTGGTTGGCCCGAGGTTATAGAAGACATTTGCCGAAGGCGCCATGCAATGTGACTGAGCCAGGAACCATGTGGTTGGGAAGCAAGCTTCCTGTCATACAGCCACGCCGGCGCCTATTTTATACTACCTCAAACTACTTTTAATCTATGGCCTAACATAAAGATACGGGTCTAACATAAAGCAAATGTAATTAATCAGCTGATCATGTTGCAATTACGAGCATTAGGTTGACTCCAGTTTTGTTTAATTAAACTTTAATTATTTACATTTTTCTTCCTTAAACTCTCGTATGTGATTTTCAATATTTAAATTCTATCGATTAACCTATATCACGCTTGGAAGTTTCCCTTCGTGGATCATTTTGGAGAAGAATTATGAACAGCATTTAATAGCCTTATGTTAAGGTATAGTTTATCTCAGACTGCAATATATATTGTTTTTATTTTGTAAAATAGAGCTGTTAAGTCAATCATGCAGATGACCACTCGTGCGATCATGAGAGCCGTAATTTCTAGCAAGTTGACTGGTTCTAAAGAAGTCCCTGTTATTTTTACCTTTGTAACTGTTGTTTTTATTGCTTCTTCCCGGTCAGCCTTTGATCCAGTAATTCCTTGATATATCTCGTTTGAACAATTATAATTTCCTCTTTGTTATAAAATATTAAAGAATGTATCATCCACTGTGACCCATATTTTAATATGTTAAGTCTCAGGTTCATGGTACATTCGTCAGTTAATTCCAGCGTTTTCAGTAATTACATAGAGGTTGTCTCAGAGTATGACTTTTTATATCTTAAGGAATGATGGTATTTACTTGACATACTTGCAATAAGTGAATTTGGATCGTCACACTTTCAGCAAACTGCTCCCACGTCAAGGTAATGGTGTGAATTAGTGAAAATATTGTGATATTCAATTCGAAAGAACGTTTAGGTGTAAGCGATAATATATTTAGAAGTATTGAAATTAAATCAGTGTGCGTGTTACAAAGCAAGATATAATACTACTTCATGCCGGCATATTTAAAATGGAACAACTTCATTATATGACAGAGTTACGAGAAAATGTCTTAAAGGTAAGAAAATAGCGAAAATTTTAATTGGAAAGTGACAGAGCTTGGCACTTTTGATATAATTTTTTGTAATGAGAGAAGAGAAAAATTAAGTGAAATGAAATTAATTTGAAATAAATGAGACATTTATAGTATACACGGTAACATAAGACTCCAAACAGTCATGCGCATTGCACAAACATAAACAGAAGCAACTAAGCACACATACATACATGGATGCATTTGTTCATGTATATATACAGAAGTAGATACAGGTAAAAATGTTGCGGTATTAAAATGATTCGTTTACGACGTTTTAATTCAAATCACTGATTATCGTGATATATCTCTGAATTTAATTAAATGCCTGAAGTAATCCATTTTATTTAATGACTTTCGTTTATTTCTTCGAAGTGTTTGCGTATTCAAAGTGTTGGCATCTTAAACATTTGCTCACTTGATGCCATTTTCATTAGTCAGCCATTTCGTTTTGCGACACTAATCCCACTCTCTTCTCCTTGTTAAAGGTTTTTTTTTTTTCTTTTTAAAGGTTAGAGTCTGCACTTTTGGAAAATCTATTTCCTAATCATCGTAAGTCTCTCACTGAATGTAGCTAGAAATAAACTTCAATTTATTTTACCTTCATTCCTAATATAGAGTATAATGACTATTGACTTCGTTTACATAGTCCCACCTTCTTCATCACCAAGAGATAATTTTTTTCGTTAAACCCATGCCAAACAGAGATCCTTCAAGGTCTACCTACAAGAATGAGTAGTCACATACTTTTCAAAGAAAATTATAAAAGATCATAGTGAGCAATGTGCTCAGGAGAAGATACTGAATGTATAAGTAGGAAAAAGACGATTGTTTGATGTCTTTGGACATGGGTTTACTCAGATAAGGTTGACCCAAGAGCAAATGACAGTAATATTCTGCATATTCTGTTTAATTCAACAACTGTGTTGTTGCTCCGTAAAAACATTTCGAAAAAACTTGCTACAAACTGGCCGCCATTATTTCTCATTATTTCAAATATTATTTTCAGAACATGAGTCTTATAATCTGTCATACTAACTCGTTTCTGTACAATTTGTTCATATATCTTGTTACATCGTGTACCTTCATTCTCCTAAAATACCGCCGCAGTTGCTTTAGCTAAAGAGTTGCTAATATTTTGTTACGTGCTAATATTTTGCATCGTTAACGTGAGATGCAACGACAACAGTATGTTTCATAAAATTATCTACAGCCATTGAAACACACAGCTTACACTAAAACCGCTAATTTTGCATTATCTATATAATATAGATGGTTCGAAAAGCAAAGACGGAGTTCATTAAGCCGTCTCTCATACACTAGCTAAAAAGTACCTATTAAATGCTATAAGAGCATGCATTTAATTCAAAGTAAATAAAAAAATCTCCGCTGCAGAATTTTGCAACATCTGCAAAAGTCAAAATATTTTCTTTAATTATTTGAACAGATTTAAAACGTTCCAGGATAAGTTGCACAATAACCGATAGACCTTAAACATCGTTACACGACACTTTACTGCAACAAAAAAAGAAACATATCTTAATATGACTTACACTACCAAATGATGATAGTCAACCAGTTTTATTGTATATATTTAATGACATATTCGAAACAAATCGTGAAACAAACAGAAGTCTATAAAGTCAACGCAGAAACATCTACTTGATCGTTCGATATGTCAAATAGAGGAGCCGAATTTCCCATCAAGCAAACCTTTCAAATAGGAAACGTAGCACATATTCGTAGATATATCATTATTGAAAGTAATAAAAAAAAGTGACATGATCAAACTTGAAAGCCTTTGATCAAATGTAGGTTCAGGGACGTCTCAGGATGGTGAATCAATTACAACCAGAATGGTGAAATTTTACAGCCAATTTCTGACTGAAATAGATACTGTCAGCGAGGATTAATAATTGGAAATAAGTAGTGTTACTAGAATGAACGTCGACATGGTTGTTAGACGTACGAGCACTTAATGTTATCATGTGCAAAGATGAAACTGGTTGTTAGACATAAAGAATATATTTGAACAATTTCCGCTGGCTTTTGGCATTACTCATCGTAATCTCTCTCTATATAAACGGCAGTTTGTCTGTATGCGTGTCTGTGTGTCTGTTAGGTTGTACCCTCACCCTGACCACGGCTTTCAACCGATTCTGATTAAAATTGACACACACATAGACCAATGTCATAATTCAAAACTAACGCAGCGGAAATTTTGAAAAGTACCCCCAGTTCTGAAAAACATCGATAAATTCGACATGGGGTCGAGAATCAGAAACACAAACCACAGACTGTCTAGGGGACGCAACTCGACCTTTTTAACTCTCAAAAAAATTTACCATAATTTTTTTCCATTTTTTTGCTATTTTTTGGCTATAACTCTCTAAAAATGCTTTATAGTTATTTCCCTTACAAACCCGAGCAACGCCGGGCGATACTGCTAGTTTTAAATAACTAAGCAATTTTTGTGGGTGGTATAATTCATTTTCTATTTACAAAAATTCTCAGCAATTGCGATGATATTTTTGTAGTTAAAAAGGGAAGAGTTTCTCTCGAGAATTACCAAAATTGGTATTCAAATTGGACGTACGAAGAAAACGATACTTAAAATGCATAAAAATATAAATATTCAAGCACTTCGTCTTAATATCGAACTCATTCGCTTCCACATTGTGCAATCGTCATCTTCCGTACATTCCTGTGGACAAATAATTTTGTGTTTGAGCTGATAACGTCTTAATTGAATAAACCTTATTTTCTTTACAGTTCTCGATTTCTCAAATTTTATTTTATGCAACGATACGGCTTAATAATATTTCACGCTGGGAATTAATCAAATTGACATAACCATACGTCTTGCATGAATACGTTTTTTAAGCATATATCTCTTCGAATGCAGTTCTATAAATAAATCAATTTTTTCAAACCTAAGGTTAAATAAAATATACATTATATGCAATGAAATTTAATTTCAAGTATAACGCAACTAAAATAGATTTACGTGCAAGCATTAATCTAATTAAAATATCTGAGTGCTTACAAGTTAAGATTATGTCGGAGTTCATATGAAGACGCATCTTTATTCATCGGATTATCTTCCGAAAGAAGATATATTTATTAAATATCAATAGTCACATGAATACTTACTAAATTTCACTGCTATGTGATTCGATTTCACTGCGGGAAAAATTAGACAGGTGTGTTCTAGCATAGTTTGATTTGAGAAAAATAGAATAACACTGGCAGAAATGGTGCAAAACATATCATAGAAAGCATCACCGTTCATGGTTGATAAACTTAATCCGTTGACCAGTAACACCTTAGTAAGTTTTCAGTAGAACTAACACAGTTGCAAACATTGGAAGCAGTTCTCCGGGTGTGGATAATTTCCTACCTTCCTACTGCCATATTGCCAATATCCGTGCCTTTCTGCACTGACCAAAGTATTGCATTTCAAAAGATCTCAGATTCATTAGTAAGAAAACAATTTTATTTTTTATTCACATTATGATCATGTTAAGAGATGATCAAAATCATAATATATAGACATATATACGTTTCGATAAATTTCACACCTTAGCACCATGTGTTTTATTCGTGGATATGGAGAAAATGTCCAGTTGCTTTCGCTTGTTCACATACCAATGATATGTGCATGTGTCCGTTGTAGAGTTAATAAGAATGTATTTTAATAATACATTTTTCTAGTTCCAGTCCGATCCTGTACCGTGTACAGATCGAATGCGACATCTCATAACCAGCGAAACATAACCTGGATGTAAATTATCTGCTTATAGTACATGGCCTACCATATATAATCAAAATAATATATATATATATATATATATTTATTATATAGAAGGAGCTTCTACAGGACTAGAACTGTTTCATTCAAGAGAAATCTTCAGGAAGCTAGTTAACAAGAATTGTATTGGCATTTATACATTTAGGCAGGTTTAAAGGGGTGTTGGTGGGGGACTTTTTTGGGGGTAGGCATAGCGCAAAATATCATACTTGGGGGAGTGGTCAAGGAGTCAGTGTTAAATTAGATAGAAGAATAAATAAAAAAATAAAAAAATAAAAAAATAAAAAAACCTATATATATAAAAAAAGGGGGAATAGAGTTTTAGGTAAATAAGGAGATTCTCACTTATACCTATGCACACATGTATACATACATACACACACATACAAACATATATACATATACATACACACATACATACACACACATATATATACATATATATACACTTACACATACGCATACATATACATATCTACACATACACATATATGTATACATACATACACTCACATGCATACACGTATACACACATGTATATATACACACACGACCTCACATACATATACGCACAGAAAAATATATATACACATACACACACATACTCACATACACGCATACACACACATATCCACACACACACATGCACACACAGCACACTAGTCCCTATTTACACATATATACACATACACACACATATACACACACATACATACATATACATACATGTATATATATACATATGTGTACCTATGCATACCTACACATACACACATATATATACACATACAAATACAGACCCATTCCCTAATTTTAATTTTATTATCTTCGTTTATTACTTTTGTTATCTTTGGCCGCTTGGTCACAAACATCTTGGCTATGACAGCCAGTCCATTTATCTGTCTACTGGAAAACAAGCACTCATTCACTCACGCACACTCTTTATCACGTACACTCACTCATTTGTACACTCATACACATACACGCACGCACGCGTTATATTCATACATACATACATCTACATACATTCACGTATATACACATACGTACGCGTACCTACAGATTCATGTCTACACTCTTAGAAGGCTAGTCTATATATATACACCAATAAATATAAATACACACACATACATATACACCTACATACAAATACATACATGTATATATATATATATATATATATATATATGGTGTCCTGTACACATATATGCGTGTATATGTACATGTAGAGGTAGGTACGTACATATATGTTTATATATATGCATATGTTCTATTTTATTAACATATTATACGACTAAACGCACGCACCCTATTAAGTAAGATTGTTCTGTTTATCAAGTTAGCCTTGATATTAACTCTCACGCGACTCTGCATCTTTCTTTCTTTCTCTCCCATTCCCTTTTTCGTCTTTTTTCCCTCACTTAACTTGTCTCTCCTCTCTCTCTCATTCTTCATTCTCTCTCTCCCTTTCACCATTCTTCTTGGTCTCCTTGCACCATTCCCCTTCTTCTCTCTCTTCCTCTTGCTCCTCCTCCCCCATTCCCGTCGTCCATCTGCGACGATACTTCCGTCGTAACTGCTATCCTGTCTTTTCTCGCCCGCCTCCTAAGGCTACTGGTCGACACATTTTCTCTCTCTCTCGTCGTCCACGATAATCCAGC
>NC_042999.1:28686084-28706084 GCF_006345805.1 Octopus sinensis | reverse complement strand
AAAATTAAAATTAGGGAATGGATCTGTATTTGTATGTGTATATATATGTGTTTATGTGTAGGAATGCATAGGTACACATATGTATATATATACATGTATGTATATGTATGTATGTGTGTGTATATGTGTGTGTATGTGTATATATGTGTAAATAGGGACTAGTGTGCTGTGTGTGCATGTGTGTGTGTGGATATGTGTGTATGCGTGTATGTGAGTATGTGTGTGTATGTGTATATATATTTTTCTGTGCGTATATGTATGTGAGGTCGTGTGTGTATATATACATGTGTGTATACGTGTATGCATGTGAGTGTGTGTATGTATACATATATGTGTATGTGTAGATATGTATATGTATGTGTATGTGTAAGTGTATATATATGTATATATATGTGTGTGTATGTATGTGTGTATGTATATGTATATATGTTTGTATGTGTGTGTATGTATGTATACATGTGTGCATAGGTATAAGTGAGAATCTCCTTAGTTACCTAAAACTCTATTCCCCCTTTTTTTTATATATAGGTTTTTTTTATTTTTTATTTTTTTATTTTTTTATTTATTCTTCTATCTAATTTAACACTGACTCCTTTACCACTCCCCCAAGTATGATATTTTGCGCTATGCCTACCCCCAAAAAAGTCCCCCACCAACACCCCTTTAAACCTGCCTAAATGTATAAATGCCAATACAATTCTTGTTAACTAGCTTCCTGAAGATTTCTCTTGAATGAAACAGTTCTAGTCCTGTAGAAGCTCCCTCTATATAATAAATTAATTTTACTCTGCTATGTATTGAGTACCTTATTTACTGTGGTTAACCCCGAATCAACCCGGGACCTACACATATATATATATATATATATATATATATATATAATATATATATATATATATATATATATATACATATAATATATAATAAAAATAAAAATAAGGATATCCAAGGTAGAGTAGTACAATTGTTTCATGCTACTTCATTTTATTAAACCCTGTAAGTATTACATCAGTTTTAAAATGTCGAGCAACCTTTAGCCATATATAGAATTTTTCAATTAAGCGGACAATGCATATTCTTATACTCATTTC
The DNA here is from genome assembly GCF_006345805.1 of Octopus sinensis. NCBI lineage: Eukaryota > Metazoa > Mollusca > Cephalopoda > Octopoda > Octopodidae > Octopus > Octopus sinensis. The sequence goes on along the minus strand of NC_042999.1, from coordinate 28,704,993 downwards.
ATTTGCCAACATTACAAAGAGGGTAAATATATAGACAGAGAGCTTAATTTCGTCATTAAGAACATGATGGCCGTATATTCATTCTCCGTCTGTAGATTTTATCACTAAGTTCCCACTGTTATTTAGCTCTATCAGTGGGGAGGATTTTTATATATATATAACGTAAATATTCTTACATTTATAGGCATTTTATGGACACATCCAATATTGTCAGTTCTTCACTCTTCATGGGTTCTCTAGGAACATACATACATACTTACATACATACATACATGCATACATACATACAGACAGACATATATACATACATATATATATATATATATATATATATAATATATATATATATATATATATATATATATATATATATATGCATATTTATATATACAGAGATAGATAGATAGATTGATTGATTAATTGGGGATAATTAAGCGAGTTATCACTGATTGCTTATTGATTACCGATACCTTAACTAACTATTCAAATTTTTGTAATCCAACAGCCATTCAGTATTTAGAATTTGCAATATTTGATATCAGAGATAGGTAATTACCTAATATAAAAGTAATTAACTGATTACCATTTTATCAAGTTTAATTTACGTTGAAAAATGTGAAGGACATCTTATCCCGTTGTTATCTGCTAATATGTTGTGCTGCCGTCTCGATGTGATATACATATTAGGAATTCAGACAACTTGAAATATTCGATCTTGTCTGAGAAAAGAGAATACTGATGTGTGTTCAATGAATGAACTAATGTAAGTTTTATTGTTATAATGAAATTCGAGTAACTGAATTACTAGTATTCTACAGTACTATAAAGAATACGTTTTTAGCAACTAAGTATGGGATAAATTTTGGGCACGTACTGTACACAGTAGACAATAAAATGTAATAATTCCATTTGTTATAGAAGAAGATCGAAGAATCGTCGCTGACAGATTATTTTGTAATTAGCCTATATAAAGCATTTCATTAGGTCCATTGGCATTTATCAAGGGCATACATTTCATTTGACACGTACTTATATAATTTAATTTTCAGAACTTTGAGACCGCTTTATGCATCTCAGGTGTATGATGCTAAAACTTGTTTCTGAGAATAGTTAAAAAGTATAGATGACGATTGCAGACAATATACCTGTTGTTTCTTAAGGTTAATTTCCAAATTCGCTGCTTTTAACAATCTTTTTGAGTTTCAAGAGAATCATTTTATATCACTTTTGATTCACCTCGTGCAGTGAACTTATAATACATTTGGGATAATTTATCGTTGTAAACAATCTTAGGTATATGTTTTTACAAGCCCATTAACAGTTAACTATGTTCATGTAATGTAAAATACAGTAGAGGTAAACCAATATATATTTTTCTGAAAGCATCTGTTAACATATATACATATGTCACTTCCATGTCATATTTCATCCCTCCTTGCATTCAAAATTAATGAACTGGGCTCCGAAACTCTTCCATTTATTACAGTTTGAAATAAGAAAAACATTTGACACTATGCATAGTTCTATCTTAACGTAGTTTGTAATTCAATGTTTGATTTAGTTCCTAATCAAAGGCAAAAATATCTCGAGAATAGGGCCAGCATTATTCTTCTGAATCGTATTTTTATTAAATGTCAACCCTAACATCACATTATGGCATCCGTCATCCCTATGAAAACATTTATCTAGTCTGCAGGTTGAATCACATTTGATCAAAGACGCGCGTACATGAAACCTTTTAGTTTTATTTTTATTTACTATGAAAATTGATCCTACGTGAGATCTTACCTTATTCATTGTATTGATATACGATAATTGTGGCAACATTGTATTATATATCCCTATATCCAATCTCGTCATTCGACTCCGATTGGTTCCAGATGGCTCCGGTTCGATATGAATGAAAGATAGCGTTCTACCTGCATCAACTCTGTTTGCAAAACCTTCCACATGATACACATTCATCCAGTCATATCCCTTGATTACTTTATACAGGTTAAGAAATCTCGAGAGGCAGTTTTTGCCACAAAAATACCTATGAACCTAAGTGAATCTCCGCTTGTTCTATGACTTATATAAGACCATACGATATGAAAGAGAATAGATGATGTGCATGGTGAAGTGAAATACAGTCAATGTGATTGCAAAAATTGTTGGAAATAGCATCAAATCTCTTATCACTTATAAAAATAGAGAACATATTGAATGATTATATGCATCTCATTCTATCCATGAATAATTAGTACAATCATCGTATATGAATAGATTTGACCAGACCTGATCTGAACTCAGTATAAACAAAAATAGAACATATGATTTTCTCCTTCTCTCTTATTATAAAAACTCCTTCACCATTCGAAATAACGTTGTTGCCCTTCATAATCGATGAGTATTTGACATGTGTCAACTATTGAACATTCTACCGGGCATAAAGATATATTTCGAAATACGTTTAACCAAGAGCTATGCAAGAGTGTTTTCAAGCTCTTCAATATCCATCGCAATTTTGTAAACTCATCCGCATTGTCAGCAGATTAGTCAATACGCGTTACCTGAATGGGGAAGCGAAAACTGAGGTAGTATTCCAGTTCAGATCAGGCCTGGTCAAATCTATTCATATACCTCCACTAAACGTCTCTTATCTACCATAGTAGCCTTGAGCTCGTTTAAGATTCAGTACCTCTCGCATTGATAGTTTCTTTAGATACCAGCCCTGCCTTCTTTAGAAAATAGTGCACTGATCTAACTGGAAATCCACGACGATTACTTAAATGTGGAGTGAAATCAATTAACATCTATTAAGATATGGGTCTAATCGATCAAGTCCTAATTATTGGTTTTCTTTAGAAGGTAGAAAATATTGAATCTTTTCTCCCAGGGAACTACGAATTCGTCCAAGATTATTGTATTTGATTTTCCTAAAGAGCAGGAAAATGAATGTCTGGCTGGTTTTAAAGCTATCTCCTCTGAGAAGATAAGTCTACTCTTCACGTTCACTTGCATCGCCCAGTATGAGGGTGAAAACAAAATCGAAAATGTGTCCTCTGCCAGTCCTATCATCTTCGAAACCTTACTGCATTCGTTTAGGAATCAGCTAACTTTGTAGCTAGTGTTTCTTAATCTTCACGTTTTTCATATCAGTCCACTAGACGAATTCTGCTAAGAACTTATCATGCCTCGACATGTATCGGATTTCTCGAAGTGAACTTGTCATCCAGTGAATATGTAGTCCAAGGGTCAAAAGATGGGTCCTTCCTTTGTCGCATATCTTAATGCAATTTGGAGTTGGCAATTGCTCAGCAAGAGAACGATGGCGAAGGAACAGCCTTCCCTCGTCAGAGAAACAGCTTCCTTTCAAACTATATGTGTGTGTGTGAGTGTTTGCGTGTATATGTGTGTACGGGTGCGTGTATGTGTGGATAAAACGGTATCATTGAAACTCCTTGGCACTCTGAGTTTCAAGCGTGATGCTAGTCTTCGGCCATAAGAATTTGAATCAGGAAAGTCAAAAGTTTATACCTGGAAGTTAGGGTGCGCCACATTTTAGTACATTTCTTTCAAAAGCCCTAACTTTCGTTAACTCATTATTAAAGCATTATTACTTTTCTTTCCGGATTACTAATGTCAGATATTAGGCTGACTTTATAAGTGAAAAGCCACGCTTCTTCAATTGTTGTCATGAAGGCGCAGCACAGCGAGTCAGAAAGACTTCGTTTCTTGAGAATTTGACTGAACAAAATTATGGCCAGTGCACTCCAGTAGTGAACATACTCTTTTTTCCCATTTTTTTTTAACAACGCTGTAAGTATGCATCTGAAAATATGCGACGAACCTGGCATTCAGTTTCTACCTCGGTAGCTTGATGCAGCCTTTGCCGACAGTATTAAAGCGTTGAGAAAAAACTAACAGTAGTATAGAAATGTCCTACCTGGATATGAGTGGTGCAAAGATTTGTGCTTACATATTTTATATACTGTCTTTATCTAATAATTTCCCTGTGCTTCTCTTGATTATTTGATTTATTTCATCTATGAAAATGAGAAGAATTTAGTATTTAATACATATTCATTTATCATTACTGAATTTCTGTGACAAGTGTAGCTGCACAATAATTCAAATTATTGTTTTCAACAATATCACGATCTTGTATATTTTTCAGTATATCATTATCTTTTAAAATTGCAGAAATAATCTATCGTTTTCAAGTTGTCTTAATATTAGTGATATTTCTATCAACATTTCTTTCTTCATTTCAGTGTTCTTAATCCACTTATATTCGTCATTTGATATATCAGAATATTATAAATCTTGTAATTTATCTTCATTATAGCAGATTTCTCCTTTTTAATTTCTCATTCTTCTACTATTTCTTCTTTTTCTTCTGCTTTTCATTTTCATTTCATAAACACCTACATCATTAGCAACATCTTTACCAAAGTCTATTACTCTGTATTGTGCAGTGTTATGAATGTGAAATGATCGATGATGTCACCATTGCTCTTGTCCTTCCTCGGCAGTTCCACCACTTACTATTTCATAGAACGTAGAATGGTTCTAACCTGCTGCTATGAATTTATGCCGGCATATCTGCAAAATTTATGGCTTGAAATCTCACCGATAACGCCATCCATCTCCCTCAAAAATTTTAATGACGGTACTTAGCTGCTTTACCTGAATCCACTTTTACAAGATCTTCAACCCAATTGCCATGAGTCGGAGTAGAATATGTCACTAGGTTCAAGTCTATCGTCTCGATTATATTGCTTCTCCTTATTGTGCTATATGTTACTAAAACACTATCTGAAATCGGTTATGTGTAATGATATTCAAGGAAACTTTCTGTATCTTCTGTTGTTTTATCTATCAATACTTTTGATAAACTCTATCCATTCTATAATGATAGATCTTTTTATATCTCCTACTGTTCGCAGACGGTTGATTCAATTGATAACGATCTAACTTGATTACATGGTCTCTGTAGTCTTTCAATGTGGGAATAGAAAATTTAGCTTCACATAATCATACCTGTATACTGCATCCTAATGGAAAAGTTTATTGCCTGTGTGGCACCCACATGGAGTAAAAATTTGATAGGATACTGTCCACAAAATTTAAATATTCTAAACTATCAGAATACAATAATGATTACCAGCACCGTTTGACTAATAGCATTTTTACACATGTTGGAAAATATACACATATCTTATTTATACACTTTTTACACATATATTTGGGTATCATTTGACAGGTTAAAATTAGACCGCCAATATAAGATTGACCTGTGTCTTTCAATTCATTCAAGTTATCTAATACTTTTTGAGAAAGACATACCTAGTAATATTCAACACAAAGCACCATTTTACCTTAAGGAGACGTCCTCTGTTTTGAGCTCACCACCTTCCAAAATACTCAATGAAAATTTTAAAAGTAATCATTTAATTGTAAAAATATCCCACATATGGAAATTCTGTTGCAGACACTGCACAAATCCGTTCGAGAGAAGTGGGCATTTGGACTATAAAATCACGCTAACGCATTCGTTCATAGAACTCTTAATAATAATTAATATCCCAAGTATTTAGGCATCTATTACTTTTAATGGTTTCTTATTGTCCACATCGTAAAGATCTAGATTTCACCTCTTCATCTTTATCATCGCATGTTCTCGTTTCTGAAAGTCATCTCAATGTCACTAATAGCTATTCTTACTCATCACATCTAGGAAGCCATTTTGTTCATCGCATTATCACAAACCTTTAAAAACCCCCTAATCAAGAGGTGTTTCTCTCTTTCTCATATTTTATGATAATCTTTCATTAGATTTGTTTCGTATCATCGCCAAAGTGAGATAGAGAGACTACAAACATGATGGGAAGAAGATAACATATCAGACTTGTATATCTGATAAACTTTTCCCTCGTGATGTTAATTCTATCTCCAAATACCATCATAATCATAATAATCCTTATCATCATCATCGTCATTGTTATCAACGTCGTCGTCATTATCGTCGATTACGTCTTCGACGTTGTCGTCGTCGTCATCGTCATCATCAATATTATTATTACACAAATATTAACAAAACTGTTTTCGTGTTTGGCATAAAGACAACAGATGTCAGACATTACAATGGTGTATGATAAACAGTAGGTATTTAATATTTTCCCGTACACTTTAAAGAAAATAATATAACAAATATTTTCGTTCCTCTAAAGACGCAGTTCCTGAGGCCATAATAAAAGATGGCAGTTCAGAATTTTCTGTTGCACATCAAAGAGAAGTTTGTCAATCTAGATTCTAAACCGATAGAAGCACCCAACATGCCAAAAACGGTTGTGTGTTTTCATGTTCTTTAAGTTTAATGAACGTGTAGAATTTGCAGTTACCTCCTACTTCTCTTCGTACTTAAGGAAGATATTGGGGAGAAATAAAATTTGGGAGTTATTTGGGAGAAATAAAAGCTGGCCTCTTCTCTCCGTTTTCAAACGTGTCCACCACATGACTTTTAACGTCATAACAATTAGAAGTACCGTTGTATATTTCGCGAAAAGTATTGAAAAAATTGTACAAACACAATGTATTTTGTATAAAAATCACTGATGCTATGCTGAGTTTTATGCAAGTTATTCATTCTGGGATATTTTACTTATTTCGTTCCTTAAAAAATTCATTCACAAATCAACATCTATCATCGATTTGTTTTTTTCCTTTATTTTGTGAAACAGAGTTCTTTAAAATGGTGTACACCTTCCGGGTATATTTGTATTGATATTTTCTTTACGTATTAATTCTACTGGTTTTGCTTGTCTCAGATGTACTGTGTTCTAAGATAGTTTGCGCTTCAAAATGCTCATACATGCGAACACACATACCACTCTCATATGTCTATCTGTCTATCTATCTATTACCTATCTGTATGTTGGCCTGTTTGTTCTCTCTCCACCACACACACACTCTCACTCTATCTCTTTCTCAGTATATATATATATATATATATATATATATATATTATATATATATATATATATATATATATATATATATATATATATATATATATATATATATATATATACATAATAATAAATATTAGGGAATATATCCAAATTTACAGGAAAAAAAATCAGATTTAGGATTAAATCCAATTTTATAGTAAAATATTATAAAATATTATTTGAGACAAAACCACTATTTTGCAAAACAAACAAGGAAAGACTTAATCAATACATAAAATTTAATAAATAGTCAAAAAAACCGCCACTACAATCGTTTCTTGTCTTGATCGACAATCTTCAGGTGGACTTCCAATAATTCAATAATTTTTTTTGACTATTTATTAAATTTTATGTATTGATTAAGTCTTTCCTTGTTTGTTTTGCAAAATAGTGGTTTTGTCTCAAATAATATTTTATATATATACATATATAATGTTGTATTAAGGAATGGTCATGTTGCCAATTTAACCACACGCACTATATATTTGGTGCTAATTTGCTTCAATGTATTTATTTTTTATATTAATCTTAATCTTATTTCGGCCAGAGCTCTTTCATCACACGTCTGTCACCTCATCAGTGGTCCTTTGCTTTCTTCTTTCTTATTTGTGTGTCTCTACTTACTAACAATCAGTCATTTTGTATTTTATATTCTTATTGTATGTGTCTTTACTTGCACATGCATATGCTTCTATGTGTTTTTATTTTTTGTTAGTGTGTATATGTGGGGTGTGCCTGTAATATCTGTATCTCCTGTTTATACACATTCGTGTAATTTGCTTTTTTACAATAAGAATATAAAATACAAAATGGGTGATCGTTAGTAAGGAGAAACACACAAATAAGAAAGAGGAAAGCAAAGGACCACTGATGAGGTCACAGAAGTGTGACGAAAGAACTCTTGCCGAAATAAAATTAAGATTAATGTAAAAAATAAATATAGCTGAAGCAAATTAACACCAAAAATATAGTGCGTGTGTTTTTATTGGCTAAACTGGCAACATGACAATTCCTAAATACAACAATATCTGTTTCAACACACGATTTCACATCAAGAATCTTGCAAAACAAATATATAAATGTAATATATTTATATATACAGACACACAGACACACGCACGCACGCACACATACATACGTATGTATGCATGAATTCGTGTATGCATTTATGTAAAAGTTGCATCTATAATTTATATATGATTATATGAACACTTGTATAAGTATTAATGTCAGGGTTGTTAAATATGATACATATTGCAGAAGTTAAATAAAATAGTAGAATAAATGCAAACATATTTAAATTATGGAGAGGATCATGTCCTCTTATGTAGTAAGAAAAACTTGTGTAGATACGAATGTAAATTACACGGTTTTTATCTCAGCTCTTGCATGTTATTTTCTCTCTGCTTCATATTATCAACAGTAAAATCGCCTTTGCATATATTGATATGTTGATATGTTAAAACAGCTATGAAGGGGATATTTCATTTATTTAGAGCATGTCGTACTATTAGCAATATTGAAACTCTTATGTTGTATGAAAACACTCATTGTTCAAGTGTTAATGATTGAGTATACGACATTTTAAGGTATGCAACGAATTCAATTCTCATCAAATATTTCTTTAGGCGAGTTTCTTACTTTTTTTACAGTATCATTCGTGTTTTATTAAATAAGAAGGAAATGGAGTATTTAGTATAAACAATAATAAGTTGGATTCTATTATCACTGACATTAGTGAAATGCTACCTCATACAGTGCATATCTGCCTGGAATTTGAATGTTTTCAATGCCGCTTGTGCTTCAAGCTTATTGCTGTTTATATCGGGTAACCTCATGAAATATTACGTATTAAACACAAATATCTGAATGCTTTGAATTGAATGTATTCCTGTATAATGTGCATATTTCATGCCCACACAATTAATAATTTGATAACTGCAGCTCAAAAACAGATTTCATTAGATAACATGATGTTTCCAGAAGTACTATGACAAATTTCCATAAAGGCGTTGAGTGGTACTATAAATACTAGCATGTGAAGTTCCCAAAAGTGCAAAATAGAACCTAGAGTGGGTTCTCATGACGTTCTTCCCAAGAAATTGTCCGTAATGCATTTCAGGCCCGACTATATGTGATAATTTGACTTTAGTGTGGTGGTCGAAAATGTTGAATATATTGGAATGTTATATCACAATACTTCCACATCCATATAAAGCGAATGGTCATATGCTATATGCATGCAATGTATCAATTCCATTCTAGTTACAGGCTTTGTGCTTCATTTTCTTCCCAACGTCATCATATAAATGCATGCTTACGCATCGGAGAATAAGAATCGTGCAAATAATATTCATTCTAGAACACATTTTAGTTGCATTTGAAATATGGCAAAAAATAAGAATATTGAAAATGAAAATTACAGTGGCCATATTACTATCCCTAAACGAGATAATAAAATACTTCATCTCTGGGATGCTGGCTTTGTGTAAATGCCCCTTAATATCTACTTGGGTGCATTTCCCCGTATATCTATTTGGTTCTGTCTTATCTATATAAACACCTGAAAATGCATGCGTTTTAGCCTCTACTGGAACTTGAAATTGCCGTTGGATAACTATTACATCGATGGTTCTGCAAAGGCCCATTTGGAATATGGATATTGTATATGAACTAGATATCTATTGAATACATTTCCAGTATTGTGATTTTCTTCAGGAAGAATCTTCCCCTTGAAATGAAATGAATATTATTCAATTTTGTATTGTGAAGGGTGCATATTTATTCTTTCCCTTCAATTTTGTTATATATATATATATGCATATATATATATATATATATATATATATATAATATATATATATATATTATATATATATATATTATATATATATATATATGTATATATTTATATTTATATTTATACACACACGTACATACATACATACATACATCATACATACATACATACATACATACATACATACATACATACATACATGTATCGTGTATGCGAGCAGCATTTTCATATGCTTGGGATGACGTAAAACACTTTTAGAAAGTATTTAAAAAAATTACAGCACCAAATGTACAAATTTGAAATTCCTGATAGTTTGACATTAAATAAATTACCTTTTAAAATCTCGTCACTAACTGAAGATACATTCATGTACCACTATCCGATAACTGTAACACTGACTTTTTTGAGCCACCATAATCGAAGCTTCGCTATTTAAAATGTCATCAAAATATTTAAGCCAAATTTTACGTATAAGTTTCTCATATGAAATTTAGAATTATCCGAAACAGTTACAGATAAGAAGATATAGTTTTTTGAGACGTTTGAGACATTGAGATTTGAGATATTGATGAAAAGCTTCCATAATATATTCAGCCAAAGTTGACTTCGCCTGTTATCCTTCTTGTGCTTTATAAAATAAGTAGCAGTTGAACACTCGGGTAGATGTAATAGACTTACCATCTCCCTCAAAATTGTTGACCACGTTAAAAATTAAGATAAGAATAATTTTTCTCCTCCTCCTCTTCTCCATCCTCATCATCATTACCCTTTTTTCTGTTTTCATTATTACTATCATTTCCAAAAACATATTTTCTGCGATATGGTTAACGCTAGTTTATGCACAATATTTTTATTCTACAGTGAAGATGACTTAGATTCTATCACTTCTAATTTCCATGCTTTCGCAATGGTGCTTCTTTTCAATAAATAAGAAAGAAATTACAATATTTTTCTTCGATGCTTTCCTCGTTTTAGTTTTATATATAATGACAACATAGAAAGAATTATATGATTACATTATAGACAATTGGTGGTGTGTAATTTAATAAAATATTTTGTTTGTTATAATAGGAAAAAAATTCGAATGAAGCTTGACATTACATAGTTTTATATGAGCTTTATTGATCATTCCGTATTTTTCTGCTGCTATGAAATGTGCTTCTTTGGTTTTGATTATGACCACGCAAATAACATTTAACCTACAAAAGTGGTGCCTTGCCAAAATTAAGACATAAAAAACTTTCTTTTCGTTTTGGTTTTGTCTTTTTGCATGTCACTATGACTCTGTGCCGGTTATGCTAAAAGTCATTGACGTCTTGCAAAAGTAAGCCTCAACATGATCTCACCTGCTAGCAATAACAAGTTCGTCTTGCACACTTCACAACATACGTCGTCAAATAAAGGATAGAGGTTTAATGAGAATAGTTTACGATATGGTTCTGGATGCAACTTTAATAAAAGCATATAACAATGTTTACCTGAGCACTTTTGACCAATGATCTATTTGTTACAGACTGATAATAAATGCCTCTGCATTTTAAGAACTATAGATTTTCAACTACCAACTAAAAATTCTATAGATTTCAATCACAGATTAGATAATGAAGATGAAGAACAAGTTAGAAACAGTGAAGCAGTGACTTGACTTAGATACAAATGTAAAGCATACACACTTACAAACGTACATACAACGGAAACCCATACGGCCGTTTCAAGCCGTTCCATTTAATTGAGCAATGTAACCATTACATTAGATTAAATTGAAACGATCGTACTGCATTACACTCACAGATAAGCTTACATATCTTATACCGTAATTTACTATATAACATACCGAAAACCTATAGCCAGCATATGCTCATAATATATTAATTAATTAAATTTGCTAGATACGAAATCCCTCATAAAATCTGTCAAGCTTATTGTCAACTATAAAATAGAGATATAAAAAATGACGTCGTTTCAATCAATTATAATTTCATCAGCAACTCTACATCTTACTCCAAATGTGAAATGTCGCACCTATTACTAAATCAGGTCATCCGGAGTAAGTATTAGATACTGTCAAAATAATTCAATGAATTTAATAACGGTTAAAATATATATATTCTTCATAGTAAAGTTTCGTATGAAAAGTGAATACTGCTCTCAAGCCTGTATGAGTGTATATTCTTGGAAATCTATGATACAGTCACTCTTTCTCTACATATTCATACATTTCACCGTGTATGTTCTTTTGCAATACGCAGTGTAATTTAAGAACACCCCAAACTGGAGCATGAATATAGCAATATATACAGTCTTAAACATTTTAAAATTCACTTTTCCCTTAAATGTAAAGTCACTCAGTGATATTTCTCTTATTTCATTTTTATTTCAAATATGCATATTATCTAGTCATAAATGTGTTCATCTCTTCTTGTATAAGAATAAATACCTTGATTTGTGCAGCTGAGGTAGGCTATAAACTTCCTCTCATCTTCCGACAGTAAGAAATCCTATATCTTGACTTCGCCAATGCCCCTGCAGAGCATTTGTTCTTATTTCCATTTAATGATTATGAGACCTCCTCAAGAAGTAGAGATAAATTTAATACATCAAGTATTTAATTTGCATACCATTCATTGTACCTCTATCGTCGACGCTGTTTTCATGTTTCAGTCATTAGACTACGGTCATGCTGGGGGCAGTAACTTAAATCCTAGTATTTATTTTTTTGAAGTCTTGCCCCTATACTATCGGTCCAGTTTCCTGTAACTCTAACTGACGTGGATATAAAGAATCAACAACAAGTTACGAAAAGTCAAACAATCGAGTATAAGCAGAATAAGCAAAGAAGAGATCAATTTATATATGGGTGGGAGTAAGGTGGACTTGCTAGGAGAGAAGAGAGGTGGGGAAAAGAAATTGCGTGAAAATGGGAAGTAAAGTTTCTAGCAATTACCAGAGCATAGCAGTCAGAGTTGTATAGGTGGCTTACAACTCGATTTTAAGAATCTACATTTACATATTAACGCGCATATCCATTATTCTGGATTTACTTCTCAAGCGAAAACTTACAGGGCTTCTTTATCTACGCTCATTCATAGCCTAAAACAAAACTCAGTTCTGTTCAATTTGAAAGGTTCCATCATTACAATGCCAAACGGTATAACGCTTGTAACAACAGATGCGATCGCTGCATTTCAGAAGAATAATCCATTATGCAATATAGTGATTGTCTTAACGAATGTAGCGGCTTAATTCTTAATCGCAAACACAAGTTACATAACACATTCTTCAGGTACAAATGTAGTACCCTCCCCAGTTATTATCTAACTAAGAGGTGGAATCGAAACCTTTCCGGACGATTTTTGTAGCACGCCAACAGAGGGCAGCACATAGTTGATTGCTCAGTGAGATCTAACAGTGACCTTCATGAGGCAGTGTACCGAGTGACATCACTGTGTTTATTTCGCAAGTTGTGAAAATAGTGTTTTTCTGATGACGTGTATCCTGTAGTCTGCGATTTTGTCATCGACAGGAATGTGAAACAAAGGACCAACGTGAAATGTTGTGTTAAACCTGTGGAGTCTGCTACAGAGACATGGAGCAAGCTTCGGCAAGATTACGGCGACGAGGAAATAGGTTGTACATAATGTTTCGTGTTACACGGGTGCCTCAAACGCGGAAAAACGTCCCTGGAATCCGATGAGTGACCTGGAAGTCCTGCCATGGGTGTTAACCCCATAAATGTGGTACTGTACCTAGAGAATTCGTACCCCAGGCCACAACGTCAATCGAGAGTTCTACTGCGACGTTCTGAGGCGTTTGAGGGAGGTCATTCGGTGAAAAGGAGCTGATCTGTAGAGTGCGAAGAATTGGATTTCACCTTTTCACCAAGCTGTCTTCACACGTGAGTTTCACGCCAAAAGCATGGTATCGCTTCCTCTGTCGCCTTATTCCGCAGATTTACCACCCGCTGATTTGCATCTCATCCCCAACATGATAATGCAGCTCAAAGGTCACAGTTTAAACACCGTCGTCGAGACCCATGGTAAATCGTAGAAGGTCCTCGACTCCCTAACAGAAAACAAACTCCAGGCTGAATTCCAAAATGGGAAAGGATCACCGATGTTAAAACTTCGGTAAATAAATCATTATTTATTAAACATAATTAGTAATGGAAACTTTTGATATCATCTAGTAAATCCTTCCACACTTGGAGATCATCTATATATTTATAACACTAAAATACTTTAGCTTCATTGATATTTTCTTAACCCACCCTACATCTTCGTCTCTCAACATAAGATTATTCAGGCGCGTACACGCGCGGGCACTCCTATGGGATGCTATAGTTACACAGAGAACTTACGTACGCCCGCACAGATATGCGAATGTATACTCTTACTGTATACTCTCAGCTCTTGCATGTTAGTTCCTCTCTGCTTCATATTATCAACAGTACAATCACCTTTGCCTATGTAGATATGTTGGTATGTTAAAACAGCTATGAAGGGCATACTTCATTTATTTAGAGCATGTCGCAGTATAAGCAATACTGAAATCCTATGTTGTATGAAAACATTCATTGTTGAAGTGTTAATGATTGAGTATAAGATGTTTTAAGGTGTGCAACGAATTCACTTCTCATGAAAAATTTCTTTAGGCGAGTTTCTTTCATTTTAGGCGAGTTTCTTTCACCAATTTAACTCAGAGTGATACGTCCCTCTAATGTCTAGTAACTTTATTTTCTTTCTTCCTCAATTTCGTCCTCTTCGTCTTTTCTTCAAATCAACATTCTACCACTCCTAAATATTTGGCCTCTTCTCTTCCATTTCCTCTCGTTCTTAACCATTTTACTTCTAAAACTTCTTTGTTTTTGATTTCTTATAAATATATATGCATCGGTGCGACAATATATTTATTTACCATTGACGCAGTAAAATGATCCCAGCCTAATATTCACAATAACTCTTCCCTTAGTCAGCATCAATATAACCTAAATTCCCGTTCTGCATCCCCGCTTCCTCTTATTTTTCTGTAACTATTTTAGAGTATTTTCGAATCCAATATTTCCGACCTCTTCCTTCTTTTCTATTACCGACCATTTTATTACTTCATACGCGTGTTTTTCTAGTTCTTTTCACTCGGTTCTCCCGGCTTCACCACTCATTTAAAATTATATCTTCGCGATTCTTTAACGACAATGTAACTATCATTTAACTATAGTATCCTTGGCCTGATGAGTAGCCAATACACTACCCCTCGTTGAGTAATTATTACTTCCGAGGATCTGCTTGCTAGGAAACACGGATCCTGAATTTTACCTGCTCTATTCATTTAATTTGGACTTTTATTCTCATTCGTAGCAACTCTAGATGCTAACCGTGAACTATGAAAGTTGTCATTTTTTTTCAGTTTATCGAACTTCGATATAGAAGAATCCGACAACCTCCCACGCTAATGAACTATTATTGTTCCTGAATGTTGTTTTTATATCTCTCACGGACTCCTTGAAGATGACTATCTCCCGACACCTAGATCCTTGGATCTTACTATTACATACTTTGAAAATATTATTGAGTGTAATTCCGAAGTTTCGGCCAGTTAACCCATGATTGGACTGGAAAGCATTTGAGTTCATCTTGCCATTATGTAGTCTCTTTTGAGTTAAAATTTTCTGATATAGAGAATGATAATTAACTGCACGTTAGGCTGTAAAGACCTGATACTATGGAGAATGTTTTTTGATTGAATGTGGGGACATATAATTGTTGAGAATTTATTCAAGCATGTATGACATTAAACCTTGCGTATAATTTAGGGGTGCCATACATATTTAGGTGTCACATGATAATTTTTTTTTTACCTATATGACGAAGATCCTCGTCATCAATGTCATCCAAGCACTGCAACAACGATGGATGATGTGTGTAGTCCGTAAAGGAGAGTATATTGGAAATAAACCTAATTTGGTCAGATCCTTTGAGAGTATCTTGTTCAGCCTAGGAACATTTCAGGACACGGAAGTGTGTCTATATATATATATATATATATATATATATATATATAATATATATATTATATATATATATAATATATATATATATATATATATATATACGTTTATATATTTGTTGTGCAAGGTTATTGGCTAAACTGGCAAAATGACCATTCCGAAATATAACAATATGTATATATATATATATTAACATGTATATATAAAACATATATATATATATTATATATTCGTGTGTGTGTATGCGTGCGGGCCCGGGTACGTGCATGCGTGGGTTTGTGTGTATGTGTGTGAGAGAGTGAGAGAGAGAATTTAGACGGATATACCGTGGTGGATGTCAGTTTATGACAACATTATGGCTAACTGCATCGAGTAGTGCTTAATGTCTATGACTATTACGAGTTGTCCATCACTCTCTAATATTCTTCAATGGGAAATTCTGTGTTTCCTTCCCTGGATGCTAAAGTTATCTGGAGTGTTTATAAGCAATAATTATAACGATATGGAATATCGTGACTTGCTCTTCCTGAAAATGTAATTCCTCGTATTTTACACTTTCATACAGCATATTTTTGTAAAAGAAAAGGAAATGAATGTTGAGGATATGCAAGTTTCCATATTCTACACACACATACAAGCACGCACACACACGCGTGCGCATGTGTATATAAACTTCGTTTTGTATCTGCTTTGCAAGATTCTTTATGTGAAGTCGTGTGTTAAAGCAAATTATGCTGTACCTGGGAGAGTCATAGTGTCTTCATGTCTGATTATATAACACACTCACCAGTTCGGTTTCCACTAATATATTTATTTCTATTTTTACTTTCAAAACTTTTCCTTGCTTTTGCAACTTTGTCAGTGGATTTTAACTCTGTCTGTTATTGCCGGATTCATTTCAATCGGAGTATTTTAAAGTACTAAGTAAGAGTCGAAATACACATATCTCTGTATATACCGTATCCGGAAACTCACGCATATAGTAATGAATATACAGACATGTCCTTACACTTATATATATATATATATATATATATATATATATATATTATATATATATATATTATATATATATATATATATATATATATATATATATATATATATATATATATATAAAATATTATTAGAGACAAAACCACTATTTTGCAAAACAAACAAGGAAAGACTTAATCAATACATAAAATTTTAATAAATAGTCAAAAAAACCGCCACTACAATCGTTTCTTGTCTTGATCGACAATCTTCAGGTGGACTTCCAATCTAAAAAATCAAAATTTTAAAATATAAAAATTATAATTTTAAATAATTAAAGTATAAATGAAAAAATATAAGTATATAATCCATATATAACCTATATATAATCCATATCGAAAATATAGACAAATTACCACGAATTCCCTAAAAAAAACCATGATAAAACAAAACTCTTAAAAACATATAACGATAAAATCTCCCTTTCCTAAACTCTAAAACAAACCTATATAGTAATCCCCCTAACCTAAACATTCACACACAAATACACACACGTAAACCACAGACCCACGACTTATACACATACCTATACTAACTTATAAACCTCAATATACACCAAAAACCCACCCCTCCCCACACAGACAAATTAACACATACATCCCAAACCTAAATAACAAACACATATACACATTCACACACAAACACACACACACACGCAAAACACGCACACACAACAGATACATATACTCCCTCACATATACGCATATACATACTCACTAAACTCGACATATACAACAATACTTACACACCCACAAAAATCATTAAATACATTTATTAGCTTTAACTCACCTTAGCAGCTCTAACAAACAACTTGCAGTAACCCAATCCCATTCTCTATGCCTACCTCACTACTACACTATTCCATTCACAATTCCAAGCAACGCTAGTCCACCACCCGGTTATTCACGTGGCAAAACGAACACCACTCAAAAATTATGAATGAAACAATGTAAAAAAATAACCAACATCGAAAATAGACAAATTACCACGAATTACCTAAAAAAAACCATGATAAACCAAAACTCATAAAAGCATATAACGATTTAAATTTGCTGTAAATTTGGATTTATTCCCTAATATTTATTATTATATATATATATATATATATATATATATATATATGTGATATGCACACAAGCACGAGTAAACGTACTGATGTATATATGTATATGTGTGTGTATGTAGTTGTGAGAGTGTGCGCGTGCGTGTACATATATATATATATATATATATATATATATATATATATATATATGTAGGGAGAATTCACAAAAAAAACAAAAGACTAAGACAGGTGGTGTAGACAACATAGAGATGCATTAGTTTAACACTCAAGAAGAGAAAAAGTCTTTAACGTTTCGAGTCTACGCTCTTCTACAGAAAGGAACACAGAAGGAAACAGGGAGAGAAAATAAAGAATGTGTAGTGGGTAGCGATTTATCATGACGAAGTCACAACGACGACATTTAGAGATCTTACAGGGAAATATTTATCAGAGATACATTGGTTTAAAATATTGTATTTGGAAGAAATATTTTTTTTAATGAATATAGTATTTAAAATATCTTAAAATATCAAATATTATTATTAAATTTGAAAACAGTGATCAAATGGATACAAATCGATTTATTAATTAATTAACATATCCACCTACAATTGTTGCATTTCACAAACAAAATGTTTTGTTGCATAATTTTGTTTGTGAAATGAAAGAATTGTAGGTGAGTATGTCAATTAATTTAAGAAATCAATTTGCATCCATTAGAGATCTCTGTTTCAAAAGTTAATATTATATATATATATATATATACAAGAAATAATAAAGATTCTGTTGAATTAGGTACTTAAGTTGAAGCACCAGGACAGTCGGGTATTATCGACACAACTTGTAGAAGGGCAAATAAAACCAAAAATAATCAACAGGATATCAAGTCGTAATGCAGTACGATCGTTTCAATTTAATCTAATGTAATGGTTGCATTGTTCAATTAAATAGAACGGCTTGAAACGGTCGTACTGCATAACTACTTGATATCCTGTTGCTTATGTTGATGATATATGTATATATATATATA
>NC_042999.1:28631084-28683584 GCF_006345805.1 Octopus sinensis | reverse complement strand
CCGCATGTTTAGTATATTTTAAATAATTGATAGGGAAAATATTGTTTCCCTACGGGACGAAAAGGTTTTCTAAACTCCCTCACAATGTTAAACGCTAAGCTACGTAAAATATGATATATATTATCATGCATGAACACAAGTAATATAACTACACATACACGCACTCATGCTGATATAGATGTGGTATGGGGGTGTATGTGTGTATACAGTGTTTGAAGTTGTGTACAGATATTGTATATTGAGAAACGGAGGCAGTCAAAATATTGGATAATTCTTTATTAGCGCTTTTGTTTCTTTATGGAATTCAAAACAACATGAACATGGTAAATACAGAGCGTTTCCTTGTTCATTTATATTTTTGCTTCGTTGAGAAGAAGAGGAAAAATATTTGGGTGGAGATAGGAGAATAGAGAAAAAGCAAATCAAATAGAATAAAAACAAAGACAAGAAGAGAGGTTTCAGGACAATCAAGAACGAGGAAGAGAAGGGTAGATGAATGCAGAGGGTGAGAGAAAGTTTTCTTTTAACCCATTGAAATTCCATTAGAAATATATTTTTCTTCTTTTTTCACTTTCTCTTCTTTCGCTTTTCGCCGTAATACCTATAGATATATCTGTAAATATATATATATATATATATACATACATACATACATACATATATACATATATATATATATATATATATATATATAAATATATATAAAATACAAAAAGGGACAACAAAACATCCAGATAGACGATACACGGAAAATAAGGACGGATCTTTCGAAGATTTCTTTCTGCAGTTATGCACCAGATTATCACCGCAATTTCGGCACATATATGTTCTCACAAGGGCTAGATGACCTTTCAAGAAGTAGGACGGGAAAGAGATGAGGGCGCGGTAATCACTGTAAAGTTTGAAAGTAAAGAGTGTTCAAAGTCCTGTGGAAATGTATCTTCCTTTACACTTGTATAGTCAAATCCCATGTTCATTAAATTCTTCCTTTTGGTGTCCTTAGTTGTGGGTTGTTCAGCTTCATTGCCTTTTTAACCGGATTCTATGAGCGGTATTTTACCCTCATCGAGTGATTTTACTTTCTCTTTATTCGGGAAATTTCCCTATATTTAACGGTCAATCTCATAGGTCCTTTGTTTGTCTTAATAAATGCCATTTTCATACTAATTTCCATTTATTCAAAGGTCATGTTCATAACATTTTTGTTTGTCTCAACCCGACACCCGAAACCCCGAAACTCTAAGTTTTATTATGATAACTGACTAATTTGTCACATATTATATTTATAGCTAAATTCCTCTATTTACATAATATCGAGGTCTCAGTCATTCCTTTGTTGTCATAGTATTATTATTATTATTATTATTATTATATTATTATTATTATTATTATTATTATTATTATTACTATTATTATTATTACTGATATATATATATATATATTTACAGATATACGTACACACACATACATATATATATATATATATATATTATATATATATATATATATATATATATATATATATATATATATATTATAAATATATGCGTATGTACTATGTATGTATGCATGTATCTATGGATATATGCATGCGTGAACGTAGGCATGTGACTATGTAAATATACATGCATATATGTGTGCATATACAGACGAGCGGAGTGATAGCGACACTTATGGATAACATTTCATGAGATGTTAGCCTCATTATTCACTCCTATAAACCTTTAATGAAACATTTTGTTTATTTTGGAGAATGACTTATTTTCATTTTTTGATTCCTTTGTGTTATTGAAATGCCTTCTGTGTGATGAAATTCAGATATATTGTTACGAATGTGCAATATGTTGAATTAAGTAATACGATTATTTTTCATACTTTGCATAATGTTAAGATTGGGCGGTTCTATCATATGAATATCTAAACGCATATCTAACAATGGAATGTAATTATTGCCCATTATATCGGTATGCTGAACTGTGCGTACTCGACATAAAAAATACTACGTGAAGCTTCTCTATTTCTCTCTCTATGTCTGTCAATCCCTTTCTCACTCTCTTTCCTTCACACACACATACAACATTTATATCTATCTATATAGCCATCTATACATATACATCTACACATGTATACATATACATCTATACATGTATACATCTATACATATACATATATACATATACATATACATCTATACATATACATCTATACATATACATGTATATATGTATACATGTATACAAATACATCCATACATGTATGCAACTACGCATGTACGCATATACGTGTGTATATATATATATATATATATATATATATATACACAGACATTTATATATGTATATTTCTATGTGCTTGTATGTATGAACACACATGTATGTATTAATATATACTTTTATATTTATATGTCTTATAGAATTATCGAGCATTCTATTATATGAAATTTATCTTTATTGTGGAGAAAAACCCTAAATATTTTATAAACTTGTCAGGTGTACACCAGGGATACAACAATGTATCTGTCAACATAAATATTTCTTCAGAATTGACAATCTATACATAACAGTACTTGTGAAACTACGTACTAAATAATGACTTGTAATAAACATTTAAACCATTTTCGAACCACATTTCATACGGCCGACGGATCTGCAGATATGTCGATCTATTTACAGATTTTTATATCTGTTTTCATTCTTAGTATCCTCTGTCCTTATCCATGCCATCCGTAATAACAAACTTCTGAATCCGTCAAAGAATATTTGCCTTTACATTTATTTCCAAACGTACATGATTAAGGTTCTTTTATCTGACGTTTCTTCAATCCATAATGTTTTTCTATGATGTGGTTGATATGAGTATATTCAGAGAGTTATCCAAACCAATTATATTATTAGTATAAACTTTCGGCACTATGCCAGCAATTTCTAGATATAACGGTAAGACTTTCATATCGATCTTGGTACCCTGATGGTTTTTTTCTATCGATTCTGAGAGGATGAAAAGCTAAATCAACCTCGGTGGAATTTGAACTCAGAACGTAAAGATGTGAATTATAGTTACAGGTTAATTATTCGGTACATTTATACACACACACACACGCACAAAATACCGATATACTCGTGAATACACACGTTCACACATACACACAGACACACACGCATATAAACCGTAGATTATTCATTACGTTTCATAAAACTGTGGCAACAAAGGTAGATTTTGATAAGGATCTGTAGAAAATAATGAAATTCATACTGAAAGTGATCCGAAGAGGTACGAAGATTTTGGGATCTTTTCGATTTAAACGGCAATTTTTCTAGCGGTGTCATTTCTTTCTATTATTATTTATCACTTCATTATCTTTGTTGTTGTTATGTGTTCCTTCTCGAGCCATGCCTGGCTCACAAGGGCCGGTTTCCCGGTTTGTTGGCGTATAGCTTCCCCACCTGGACGGGACGCAGGTCCGTCGCAGGTGAGCTGCAAGATGCAGGAGGAAAGAGTGAGAGAAAGTTGTGGCGAAAGAGTCAGCAGAAGTTTCGCCATTACCGCCTGGAGCTTAGGTGTTTCGCTCATAAACACACATATCGTCCGGTCTGAGCTTCGAACACGCGATCCCTCGACCGCGAGTCCGCTGCTCTAACCACTAGGCTATGTACATCCAATTATCATTATCTTTGGGATAAAAGCATACACTTTTTATATTGCAGCTGAAATTGTGATAATCTTTAGTAGGTTTACGAGCTATACTTTGGGTTTTGTTTCATTTTTCTGGAAAATATGTATGCAATGCGATATTGCAATTTCATAAATCATGGTTCGTATATTTCGTAATACTTGTGCAGCTGGATACAGTTTGAAAGTCACTTATATCCACAAGTGGGAAACGTAAAAGAATACTTTTTAAAAATGAATTCAGTTATAATATTTTTCTTCTACTTTTTCGTACATTATATTCTACATAATGATCAAAGGACCAGCATCCATATATTATATCACCACATGTTAGACAGGAGACAAGTTACCAACGTGGTTACAAATCTACTATACGTACAATAGAGTACTAATCAAATGTAATATGTATTATATGATGAGTATGAAATTTACTTACATGAGTTCTGTTTTTGTTTTCTGTTTTTTTTTTTCTCATTTAAGTACTAAATTACGTTTTAATTTGCATGTATCTTGCTGGGACTGCAATAATATTCCCGGATCTTATCCTTTTCATGGAGAGCTCGGTTAATTAATTTTCTTTAACTAAGCACATTAAAACTTCGTATACTGGTAGAATGTGTCATATAGAACATCTTTTAATCTTAACGTTTTTGACAAAAATTTTCTATTTTCGAAGTTATTTCGTGTTAAAGTTGTCGTATTTCGTTAACCTCAACAAATCAGTGACGTGTATTCAGCTGAATAGAATTACTGTCGTTGTTTGTCAACAACAACTTCCGGCGGTGTATATTTCGTCTGTCACTCTTATTTATGACATATTTAATCTCAATTACGTTCGTATGAATGAGTGTATCTAAAACACGTTTACTTCACGACACCACTATAATCGTTCGTGCATTTCTACTGTCTTTAGGATTTATTTCTTGTTTTCAGAAACTATTTTCGGAAAGATTTCCTACCGTCACAGGACCCCATTCTCTCGCAAATTATTGTTGTTTTTTTAAATTGTTTAGACCAAAAACCCATATATTTCGGATACGGAGATTCCGGAAAATTGCCAAAAATCGGAATTTTGAGATATTTTGTACACCTGTAACCCCTCCCCCTCCAATTTCTTCATCTTTCCCTTTTTCCCGTAAACCTAACCCTAAAACCGCAAACCTAACCTTAAAACCATAACCCTTAACCCTAAACTAACCCACTACAAACGTACGAACGATGTCATAACTAAGAGTGACAAACGAAATATACGCCGCCGATAGTCGTTGTTGACAATCAACAGTAGTACTGTTTTTCAGCTGAATACACGTCATTGATTGGTTGAAATTACCAAAATACGACAACTTTAATACGAATCAAGTTCGTAAATAGAAACTTTTCTCAACAACGCTAAGATTAAAATATGTTCTACATGATACATTCTAACAGTAT
This sequence comes from Octopus sinensis, assembly GCF_006345805.1. Lineage (NCBI taxonomy): Eukaryota > Metazoa > Mollusca > Cephalopoda > Octopoda > Octopodidae > Octopus > Octopus sinensis. The sequence continues at coordinate 28,678,484 of NC_042999.1, read as the reverse complement.
ATGGAGTTTCAAAGTATTTATTTAAAGAAAATTAATTAATCGAGCTGCCCATGAACAAGAAAAGATCTATATTCCCTGCATTTAGGTGAAACCTAAGCTACAGGGACTTCTAAGGATGAACTCATCTTTTCTCATATGAAGCCTTTAAGGGTGTCCTTACATTACATCTACAGGAAAGGTGAGGAGCATATAGGACATACCGGCTTCAATTAGTAATTTTGGAATAATGGAATATAAGGTACAAATTGCAAAATAAAAGCATTACATCTAAAATTTAGGCCATACTCATTTCTAATACTACATAATGCCATATGCTTCCTTTCTTAAAACACCATGGCGTAATTTGAAGGAAACTTTCATTATATTTGCATCACACCGATTGAAATTGTCATGCTCCCTCATTGACTGCAAAAACAACAGTACCGTATTGGGCGCAGATCACTCGATTCCAACACTTTTATTAAGGTTTTCTGTCCTCTAGAACAATATTTAGATATTCGATTTTTCTGATCAGCAGCATTTCTCCCAAAAAGAAAGATCAATCGATACCCTTGTTTTACACGTCACTTACCAATACTCTCGAATAAATATAAATGTTGCTTAATCTCATTCCCATCAATATATTTCGATCAGCTATACTAAGTCGGTAGAATTCATATATTATAATTCAAATTATTGCCATTGCTTTTATTACGTTAAAAAACATGAAAAAATGCTCGCCGACATATTTTTTTGATTCATCATCTCAACTAACATACTTATGAAATTCTCTGTGGTTTACTGGTTTTAGAAACCTTGCCAAAGAAATGACAAAAATATGAACTTTTTATGATTTGTATTTCTTCAATTTTTTCTTCTTTATTTTTTTCAAAATAACAGATATAACAATAATCAAAGGTAAGAAACATACAGAAAAAAAAACATAATTGATATAATCTATTCAAAAATATGACAGCTTCTCTTCTGTAAAGAAATAAGGATGTTTGACAATTCAAATCTGGTTATAAACAATTTTAGAAAAGAATATTCTAGAAGAAAACTGAAAGAACATTTTTCGTATAGAAGTCTGGTTTTATTTATTTATCTGTTTCCTTTTAACTGAGATGTAAGAAGGAGGAAAGTCAAACGTTGGTAACTTGCTGACAACATGGATGTTTACAAACAAGTCAGCCTCTTTATATGTTCTGAATGAAAGCTTTCAAGTCACGATCCCAACAGATATACATCTGCTTTCAAAGAATGATTTTGACAAGAAAAACATTTCTTCAAGGTACTTTAGGAATTAAATACGAATATTTCTGTATGTTTGCACCTATGTATAACAACACATAAGAATGTCATTCATATATATGTATGTATGCAGAGAGAGAAGGAGAGAGGGAGAGGATGTTCAGAGTGAGAGAGAAAGAAAGAATGATAGAAGGAATGAGAACAAAACAAGTCAAGTTTTCAAATGCAACACCATTGTGTTTACAAACTTTCCGTTAATCTCAGATAAAACTTGGGATGAAGAATATGTGATGGGTCAATGCTATATTGTCAATAATGGAAGTGAGATGATTCCTTCGCGGTTAATGTGATTGTTATTTTTTCTTCTCTCGGTTACGAAAGCAAAAGCAAAAAAGTCCATAACAACAGTTTATTTACTATTATATTATACATTCGTTCAAATATATAGACGGTGAGTTATCGCTAGAATCAGTTTCAAGATATCAAGTGCATCATTCTTAAACTCATTTAAAAGCATACATTATGAAAGAACATACTGTTGTATGTATATATATATACGCATGCACATAAGTGTGTGTGTTTTTCTTTGGCTATTTACTTATAAAGAGCTTACCAGTTATTTGCGACACCAGTGCCTGAATAGCCACTGAAATTCTATATATCATTGACTGGGAGATTCATACGTTATGCCGTGACCGGATCGTTGCTCTACAGAAGGTCAAGTCGAAGGAAACCACTTCATCTAGTTCCAGTCGCCGTAGCAGAAGGGTCCACAATATATATACATATATATATGTTTGTATGTATGAATGATTTTATGCACTACGTGTCCATTCGAGGGGTTCATCTCAAGAAAAAATACGGCAATACTCCGTGTATTAACACAATATCTACGTTCAGTTGACGACAAAGATAGACTTGTCTGAATAGTTAGACCTGTTTTAACCTTCCCTCTTTTGGAATATCTAGGATTAATTAACATTTTCATTTCATTCTAATTTGCTCGGGTGAGATTCCAGAAAATTCGACTGTCTATCTAGTTGACCAATCGGTTCCTTTGCTTCTTATGTTGATGGTGTGTGTCATAGTATTTTGGATACGAACACATTGATTTCTGACTCCTAAAATATTGATGATATTGATGACAACGATTATGATAATAATAGGAAGAAATTAATAAATAGAAACCCGACACCGTTTTATAAGTTATAATCTGGAAATAAGCCAGAAATGGGGATGGAAGCTGGAAAACATGGTACAATCATTGAATCGAAAGAGTACTGGAGTCGGAGAAAGGCAAGATTTTGTGGGTCTTTCTTATTCAAACGCACAAGAAAGTTGAAGATAATAGACCAGACATAATTATTATAGATTATGAAAAGCGAAGTTGCTTTCTTATCGACCCATCATGGTCATGTGATTTCAGGATCGTAGAGAAATAGAAAGAAAATGAAAAAAAAATGAAATTCGAAGAATTTGGAGCATGCGAACAATAAAGTTCGTGTCTATAAGAATTGGTGCGTTGGGAACTGTAATCCAAGATATAGACAACAGGCCGAAATAGATCGAAATAGAATGCTCGATAGAGTTCCTACAAAATGTTGAGAGTAGACGTGATACTATTTGGAATTGGTGCATTTGGAAGTATCAGTACTTACCTACCAGGATGGCTGTAAAAGACCGGAGGAAGTGTGAAGGAAGAACACCTACAAAAGTCAGTATTGCCTTGAACTGCAAGAATAGAATTCACCGCAAGGTTCTTGAAGCATAACCAGTAAACAAGTGTCACCTACGTCTGCTGGCTGTAGACAGCTGACACTTACCATCATACCCAGCAAAATTAGCTGTGAGTTTTCATAATAGCAATAATAACAATAATAATAATAATAATAATAATAATAATAATAATAATAATAATAATAATAATAATAATAATAATATTACAAGCACAAGGCCTAATTACATAGGAGACATACAAAGACATGCGGAAACAAAAAACACACGAAGATGAATATGAAATTAATAAAATTACAATGCAAATGGGACGGCCACCTCGCTCACGCACCGGTGTACCCTTATCAGACGGGTAGTCATGATGGGTATATTGGGCTTCGTATATTTTACCCCAGTGTCACTTTGATGGCATGAACTGCTCTCTCACTCAATAATAATAATAATTGGATGGTTAGCGTAAGGGAGTGCGTCATCAATGAAAAAGAAACCTAGTAGAATATTTGTTAATCAGCAAAGAAGAACTGCTGCAGTATGCTGCTAATGCAGAAGAATTTACCAAAAATGAATTTGCGGGTGCTCATGAATTCCAATCCCAAACAACTAACACGGAAAAAGAAATCCTACTCCGCAAGGTATTACATGGTCAGTTCCACCAGGAAACTAACAGATTAATAGACTAGGAAGCATCATGGAGGTGTCACAGCAAAGGTGACATAAAGAAGAATACTTGAAAGCCTCATCATCGCTGTCTGGTCGGGGACTAGTGAAATCCTCTGGGATTTCCCAATGTAAACAGACCAGATGGTAGAACATAACGTACCGGACCTAGTTGTGGTGGAAAATGTGTACCACATATGCTATATAGTTGATGTTGCCCCTTTGATCAACGAATAGTCAAAAGAGAAGGCGAATAGATACAATAGATACAAATAGATACAACCCTCCGAAGTACGAAAAATCCAGCTTTGGAAAATGAAAAAGGTGAAGATAGTGCCAATTATTGTTGACTCCTTGTTTTATCAAAATACATATATGTGTGTGAGTGTGTGCTTGTGTGTGCATGTGCGTATGTGTGTATGTTTGTGTGCATTTGTGTTTGTCTCCCACTACCACTTGACAACCGGTGTTGGTGTGTTTACGTCAGCGTAAATCTACTGTTCGGCAATAAAAACCCAGTCATCAGGTTTGACAAAGACATTAGTAAATCCTCTATGAACATTTGTTAAAAAGGTGTAATTTTAGGGTAAAAGCGAAAAAGGAAGTCGCAGTATCGCTTCAGAGCGAGGCTAGAAGTTATGTAAAGGTTTAAGGAAAAAGAATCTACGATTTCATCTCGGTGCGTGAGCGAGGTGGCCGTTCCATTTGCATTGTAATTTTATTCATTTCATATTCATCTTCGTGTGTTTTTTGTTTCCGCATGTCTTTGTATGTCTCCTATGTAATTAGGCCTTGTGCTTGTAATAAAGAATCGAGCTAGCAAGCCGTTTTTCTTGATTTTAGAAGAACTCCAGCCGAATTTTTGTGCGAAGCCACCATCTTTGAGTGGTGGTGAACACCTGAGAAAAATGAGAAGTTACGCAGAGGCTACAGGAGGTCGAGTTCCCCTCCCCTAGACCCACTTGTACTGAAGCCGGAGATGATATAATGGAATGAGGAGGCGATAAACAAATATTATGTTGTGGTAGAGAGGGAAGGGTCAAATACAAAAATGACCCTGCCAGAGAAGGAAAGAGTGAAAATGGAAACGAAGATGGTTATATTCAGAAAATTTTTGAAGGAAAACAGAAGAACGGAACACGAGCCGCAGGAAGAGATAAAAGAAATCTTGGAAGAACAAATAGGAGACAGCATAACGTTCTTTAGAAGAGGAAAGAGATGTGCGTCGATAGTGGTAACGTTTTTATCAGAAGAGGAGGTGGAAAAACCACCAACAGGCTGATACATGGAGAACAATGGACTTTGATGCGAAACTGTCTGCGCAAAAGAATTGTTCGATTTAAGGTAGGAAGTATCCCACCGTCAATAGACCCAGAGTAAATAATAGCCGCCATTTTTAATTCAGAGCTGAGGAAGAAAGCGAAGACCTGAGAATTGGCATGATAAGCCGAACACATGTGGTGGGTCCATGGATTAGTGATAATTTGTCGACGGAAGTCCGAAACCCCGTCGCTGTCGCACATGACTTCATTTTCTCCATCTCAGCAACGCTCATCAAACAATAGTCGCATCATACTCGAATCCTACTGCAAAACAACACAACCTACAAAAAAGAAGTCGCAGCAAAGCACAAACACGTCCAGATGTTAATTAGAACCTGTAAAAACTGTACAAAACATTTGGTTAAACATTTTGGTTTAAGAAAAGGAAAAAAGAAAATAAGTAAATCCTGTAGGAATAGTTGTTTTAAAATGTTTTGGATTGTAAGATGAAAATGAATAGGGAAGTCGCGGTTTCGCCTCGGGGTGGGGCTGGAAATTGTTATGTAAAGTTTTAAAGGAAAAAGGAAATCACGGCTTCATCTCGGAGCGGGAGCAAGATAGCCGTCCCATTTTCATTGAAATATAATTTATTTCGCATTCATCCTTTCAGGTGTTTTTTGTTCCCGCATGTCTGTGTATGACCCCTATGTGTTTAAGTCGTGTGCCAGTAATAAAGAACTAAGCTACCAAGGCCACGCCTTTTTCGTCTGCGATACGTTGTTGTCTTAAGTTTGTTACATGCGGTATGTGAGTGCCTTTCCTGTTCTGTTTATTTTAAATTTGTGTTATTTGAAGTGATTTATTTTAATTGAAATTGAACTGTTTTCCTTTGAAAAGCGGTAATTTTTTACCCGTGGGGTAGAAAACTTTCTGTAAATTTTGTGAACTGCGATTTTTAAGAAAATATTTTCTGGAGTTTTTTTTTTTTTCATTTGTGACAAGTATGAAGAAACGAAGTTATGTAGACCCAACCAGCCGTCAGTTATACAGCAGCAATGAGTGAGAAGATGTTTAAATAACGACATTTTGCAGGTTAAAGAAGTGAAATTCGACGAGAGGAATTCAAAAAGGCGAATGAACTTCCAGTCAAGGGAGGAAGTAGACTGAAGCTTACCCCTCCAAAAGAGGTAGTGAAAGAGACAGAAAAGAAAACGTACGGCAAACGTACGGCTAGAATTAGGATTGGCAGAGAGCTACCAGAAATCGATAACACGTGGCTGGTGGCAGCCGTCCTCTTAAACACGGAGGAGGAGTCCAATGTGCTGAAAGTAACGGGGACAACAGAGGTAAACTGGTTCGGATACAGCCTTCATGTGACGGTCTAACTCCATTTGCCGGACCTGCATAAAATTGTAAACGAAATTTTGTTGCCAGCGGATGTTAAATTAAGAGTGGTAGTGGATGGAAGACCCACATCTCCTAGCGCTGCGGAGTACGGGGACACCTGAAAGCAAGGTGTCCTCAGAAACAAGAAGTAGAACAGGAGCAGGTGGTGGAACAAGGTGTGGTAGCAAAAAAGCCAGTAAATAGTACTACATATTTGTATAATTTTAATATATTTTTAGTGTATTTGTGTTAATACATTTATATATTCTAATATATTTTTAATGTTTTTACATATTTTTATCATATGATTTTATATGTTTTTTATGCATTTACATATTTTTTATATGATTTTGTGAACATAATTTTTATAATGAAATATATCTTATTTGCATATTGGTAAGCGGTACTTTTGTTTCATCATTATTTTTCCTATTTTTGGCTAAAATGTCTTGAGCAATTAGGTTTGTCTTCTATAAATAGAGAATATTATCTCTTAAAAAATAAATCATACACGTATACATGTATATAATATATCTATGTATATATATATATATATATACATACATATATATATATATATATATATATATATATATATATATATATATATTAAAACATTATTGGTGAATTGAAGAAATGGAGCTGAACGCAGATTGAACAGAAATCGTTTTATTTCATTCTACACGTGTTTCGAAAGGCACAAATTACCAAAATCCGATTGAATAATGGGACCATATTGTGTCTTTCTCATCAGGAAGAAAAAAGGAAATCCGTTGGAAACACAAAAACAGAACAGAGGCGGAGCAAAAAACAAATCGAACTGTGCTCCTAAGAGCCCATGGCGAAACTGTTTATCAGTGTATGTTGAGAACCGGTGGCTGAAGAATTCAACGGGTCAGGCATCGGTCAATCATGTGGGTGAGGGTGTATAGATGTTCTTTGTGACCGAGAATAAAGTTCTGACTATTTAAGGAATATTGGATGTTTTATAAGGGGCGAGAAAAAATCTACTTAGAGACGTGTGTGTGTGTATACTGTTCTATATATGTGTGTGTTGGCGTAGGGGTAGAAAACATTTTTTGTGTACGTGTGTGCGTTTGATCGTTCGGCTGTCAGTGGCTACTGCCGTGATAACCGTTGGGTGGCAGAAAGAAAAAAATTAAAAAAATATATATATATTATGTTTTATGTGTGTGTGTGTTCATCTGAGCCTGCCTTGTCAAGGAAACCCCCCGCTGTGAGAAAACCAAGCCCCGTTTGTCTTACAGGAGTAATTCCCCTTGCAGTGGTTAATCGTAGATATCTTAAAGGCTATTTCAGAATTTGTTACCAAGGGCTATGGGTGCCGGTACTATTTATAAACGCTATTTAAAGGCCAGGTAAGTGTAACGCCGCCAATGGGGGCATCGAAAAGCCGACTGTAAGAGCCCGTTTACCATCCGGCCTCTGGCAAACAAAATATGGAAGAGTTCGGAGACACAAAGGTTGCACTGTCTTCTGCCCCTATCAAATGGGAGGGCCACCGACAAAATTGACCATTCCAGCCTATAGCTTAAGTTCGCATCCTTCAGTCGCCATATTAGCTTACTGAGTCCCGTGGTCTGGCGCTTGTTCACGTCCCGAAAAGTTGCGTAATGGTTGGAGACACGCAAAGACAATCTTGAGGATGATGCCCCTACATAAGTGAAGGCATCTGAGTCCGTGTAAACCTTGCATTGGTAGACGGCGTTTTTGATCTTGGAGTTCGCCGACGTGAATCTTAATCTGCTAGGATTAGTTTCTGAAATTAGAACTGCGTTCCTGTCACTATATTCGTTCCGAGACCTGCAGCCGCTTACTACTCTATTTTCCACTACGTCACTATTAAATATAGGAATAACCCCTGATTCTCCACTATCTATCAGAGTGCTGTCATTGCTACTGCCCGTGGTACTGCTATTGCGGGAAATGATGCTGGGGATGCTAATGGGGCTCTCTACCCTACTCCCATTATTACCGTCAACCACAACACCCCTATTTATAACTATACCCCTAGTGGTTACTCCCTGGCTGGAGCTGAGATTATGTGTCACTGTACTGGCTCTCATCTCATTATTACTACTATAATTATTCCTACTGAGCATTAAACCGGGAGCGGAAGAGGCTGTGCCTCCGGAAAAAGGTGATAGGGTCTTAGTTCCCGGTTTAATGCTCAGTAGGAATAATTATAGTAGTAATAATGAGATGAGAGCCAGTACAGTGACACATAATCTCAGCTCCAGCCAGGGAGTAACCACTAGGGGTATAGTTATAAATAGGGGTGTTGTGGTTGACGGTAATAATGGGAGTAGGGTATAGAGTCCCATTAGCATCCCCAGCATCATTTCCCGCAATAGCAGTACCACGGGCAGTAGCAATGACAGCACTCTGATAGATAGTGGAGAATCAGGGGTTATTCCTATAGTTAATAGTGACGTAGTGGAAAATAGAGTAGTAAGCGGCTGCAGGTCTCGGAACGAATATAGTGACAGGAACGCAGTTCTAATTTCAGAAACTAATCCTAGCAGATTAAGATTCACGTCGGCGAACTCCAAGATCAAAAACGCCGTCTACGAATGCAAGGTTTACACGGACTCATATGCCTTCACTTATGTAGGGGCATCATCCTCAAGATTGTCTTTGCGTGTCTCCAACCATTACGCAACTTTTCGGGACGTGAACAAGCGCCAGACCACGGGACTCAGTAAGCTAATATGGCGACTGAAGGATGCGAACTTAAGCTATAGGCTGGAATGGTCAATTTTGTCGGTGGCCCTCCCATTTGATAGGGGCAGAAGACAGTGCAACCTTTGTGTCTCCGAACTCTTCCATATTTTGTTTGCCAGAGGCCGGATGGTAAACGGGCTCTTACAGTCGGCTTTTCGATGCCCCCATTGGCGGCGTTACACTTACCTGGCCTTTAAATAGCGTTTATAAATAGTACCGGCACCCATAGCCCTTGGTAACAAATTCTGAAATAGCCTTTAAGATATCTACGATTAACCACTGCAAGGGGAATTACTCCTGTAAGACAAACGGGGCTTGGTTTTCTCACAGCGGGGGGTTTCCTTGACAAGGCAGGCTCAGATGAACACACACACACATAAAACATAATATATATATTTTTTTAATTTTTTTCTTTCTGCCACCCAACGGTTATCACGGCAGTAGCCACTGACAGCCGAACGATCAAACGCACACACGTACACAAAAAATGTTTTCTACCCCTACGCCAACACACACATATATAGAACAGTATACACACACACACGTCTCTAAGTAGATTTTTTCTCGCCCCTTATAAAACATCCAATATTCCTTAAATAGTCAGAACTTTATTCTCGGTCACAAAGAACATCTATACACCCTCACCCACATGATTGACCGATGCCTGACCCGTTGAATTCTTCAGCCACCGGTTCTCAACATACACTGATAAACAGTTTCGCCATGGGCTCTTAGGAGCACAGTTCGATTTGTTTTTTGCTCCGCCTCTGTTCTGTTTTTGTGTTTCCAACGGATTTCCTTTTTTCTTCCTGATGAGAAAGACACAATATGGTCCCATTATTCAATCGGATTTTGGTAATTTGTGCCTTTCGAAACACGTGTAGAATGAAATAAAACGATTTCTGTTCAATCTGCGTTCAGCTCCATTTCTTCAATTCACCAATAATGTTTTAATTTCAATTATCCGCACCAACGCACGGTTGCAACGCCAGATGGTTGTACCTCCAACCGTGCTGTTTACTGCTGTGATTTTTGCTACTAAGGTATCGGTTAAACTTTTGATTAATCTACTACAAGATTATTCATCTTTCTATTTCACATAAATTATATATATATATATATATATACATACATATATATATATATATATATATATATATATATATATATATATATATATAATATATATATATATATATATATATATATATAATATATATATATACATATATATATACATTTGTATACATGTAAAATTAATTTTTAGAGAGATATTCATATATGTATATACGTGTATGCATATATGTACACACACACACATATAAATATATATGAAACAAAAGTACCGCTTACCAATAGGCAAATAAGATATATTTCATTATAAAAATTATGTTCACAAAATCATATAAAAATATGTAAATGCATAAAAACCATATTATAAAATCATATGATAAAAATATATAAAAACATAAAAATATATATATATATGTATATGTAAATATATATATATATATGTATATGTAAATATATATATATATGTATATATGTACATATGTATATATATATATATACATATATATATGTACACACATATGTATACATACACGCATACCTTTATGGATAGTACATTATATATATATATATATATTACATATATATATATATATATTATATATATATATATATAGGTAGATAGGTGTATATATATATACTTACATACACACGCATAAATCCGTCTGCGATCTTATGGATATTTTTCCAGCTTTTTCTTTCAATTGGAATAGTAATTAAATAGTAGAGTAGCTGAAGGAGTGCTGTTAGTAGTACAGTTGCTGGAAGTGTTTTGAGCCGATATAAAATATTGATTGATATAAAATAATGATTAATTTTATTAGTATATTGTCATACAATTTTTTCGATAATGGCTGGTTTATTTGTAATGATATTAATGTTAGTGATCTACATTCTCACCCAATGTTGCGCATTTGAGGAAAACATATACTTGCTTCTTTGTGAGGAAGTGACAAACTAGACATGGTACATTTTATCAAAGATGTTGAGGCGATTTTGGGACAAAAATGCAAAGGTAGTGGAAACCGATTTCATCTGGAAAGTGTTAAAAAGTTTTAAATTACTACGTTTTAAATAAATGACAAAAGTGGTCTGTTTGTGGGGTGCACATTTGTGTAATATGCTAGTCGTGTTTGCTGAAGTCATGTTAATTGCCTTTTATAATTGAATGCTTAAAATACTCTCATTTGAGCATGGAACTAGTGACACTTCTGAGGAAGAAACCTGAGCAATGGAAGCATAATAGTCATTTAGGCCGACAAATCTCTTCAATTCAGAGTTCAAGCTTCTTACAAAGGCCAAGCGGCTGGTGCATGTCATCATTGGATTTTCTGTGACGTATTGTTTTACGCAAATTTGGGTAGATCTATTCAGTATCATGCCCAGCAAATGCGACAGATCGTAGACCAAGGAGGCATTCTATCTACTTTAGATTTCACATTGACCAACTTCGATCAATGTAAAGCATGCGAGATTATCGGAATATGTAGAGTGTATCTGAAACGGGAGAAGTTTGATTCGCCCTTCGAATACTAATCCACATTATAGCAATGAACAGTGGCGTTTTCTCTCTGGTCAAACGAAAAGGCCAGAGAACCGAATCGCACTTTAACATATTTATGCACTGGCTCCCATGCGTCAAAGTCTGAAGGGAATGTGTTCTGGTATTGTGTATCCGATACCATTCTGTATTTAGAACAAAATTGTCAAGTATGCCATTTATTCTTTTAAGAAAGGAATTTTCCTTTGATATAAAAGTGACAACGAAACGTGTACGTTATTCACATTCGCGGCTTCAATAACATATATAGCAGTCAAATAATGTCAAATATCATCAGAAATCAAGGAATTTACTCAACTGGTTAAGGTCAAGCAAATGAGAAGCAAATCTGTAATATTGAGTAGAATATTTACTATAGTCCATCACTTACATCATAACAAAACATGTACATGATAACACTTCGAATCAGTAAGATCAGAACGCAAAAGAGCAAGTGCCTCTGAGCATCGTTAGAATTATTCAGGTCCTTCGTTACTTTGCGGATGGATAAAATAAAACCATTTGAGCACCGGTGTCGGTATAATACAACATTACACCTTCAGCGAATATTAGAAAGACATCATTATGCTTATAATTGAATGACGAGAAACATGAAGGCGTCAGACAGAATGCTTGGTAACGTATGTTAAAATAATTTCCCAGCCTATCACGTCTCTGCATCATGCTGTGGCCAATTTCCCTCTCATCTATAGTACATATAGTAGAAAATACTACTGAAGTTCTAAAGTCGATGCCATCCACTTACCCTCCTTCCAAAATACTTATCATGTACCTAAATTAGAAGTTATCATTAACAATTATAAATTTGTAAGAAAGATGATCAATTGTGTATGTGGTAAAACTAATCTATCCATAGCATAATTGACAAGCCTAAGATTTCATTTTAAACAGATTTACTCTCGTGCTTGTCAGTTCTCATTATGTATAGGAATCGTGATAAGATTCTAGTGTTTAAGAAGTACAATTAGCAGCTGACATTTCATCTATAACCTGAGTCATAATATAAGTAACTTGGCTTGCAAGTCAGACATCAAACCAGATTAATTGCGCAAAGAATAGACTTTGCGTGTCCCTATAAAGGAAATCTAATGCAATTGCTACTTTTGACAAATTTTTTTAAATGCTACAAAAGATTTGATAACTACCCACAAAATATACGTATTAAATCTGTAAAAAATTTTTGAGTATATAACATATACTTTTTTGAGTATATAACATAAAGTATAAAATATGGAATAACATTTCAAAATTACACCAGGACATTTTAATGGCATTATATAGTCAGTAATATTATAAGGTACAATCAATTAAAAGTAATTTTAAAAATCTATTTAACTAGATAAATACATGAATGTCTGTAAAGATATTATGTACAAGGAGAAAGCATTTACCTCTGTCTATCGCATACAGTCTTAGTTAATAGACCATCGTAATTTTGAAAGCCATATGATTAGATGTGTAGCAATACTTTCAGAACTTTACGTTCTACTAAAGTTAAAATGTAACATAATATTCCATCACGAATCTATTACAGGAAATTCTGCCAGAATAATAAATCAAGAATACATTGTATTCTTTAAATATTTTTCTTTAATTAATGAACTTATTTTTAACAGCTATAATGTAAATTTATATATTTAAAATATATAAGTGAACAACCGAATGGATTGGTGTATAACCGCTCTCTAAAGCTGCAATAAGCAGCAAACAAGCATGTCACAGATCACATCTTTTCTTTTGAAGTGATATACATGTTCACAACCTATGATATGAAATGCAGTACAATTGGATGGTCTCGGCTTGTACATTTCCGGTCATAGTTGACCAAAGTAATTTCGAACCGAGAACTAAAGAACAACCACATCATATATATATATATATATATACAAGAAATATTTCACTGGAACAATGCAAAAGGCTTAGTTATTTCACTGTATCATCTTTTTAAATATATCTGCATCTATCCATCTCATCATTACATACACACACACACACACACACACGAAACACCCTCTCTCCGAGACACAAACGCGCACGCGCGCGTGCGTGCATGTGTGTCTGTGTGTGAGATAAAGCTAATACATTGTTTCCCATTGTATTATTACTGTAAGCTAAGACGGCGAGCTCATTTCGTGTGTCACGGTGTTCTGAGTTCAAATTCCGCCGAGGTCTACTTTGTCTTTCATCATTCGGTGCTCGATAGATTAAGTCCTAGTGAAGCACTGGGGTTGATCTAATCGATTAGTCCTCTCCCCAAAAATTTCATGCTTTGTGCCTATACTAGAATGAAATAATATTGTAAGCTGTCATATGAGACAAGGTTTGAATATAACAAACTCTGCATCTCCGATCGCGAAGATATCAATCGTTGAGCTAAGTAATTCTATCCAGGTCGATCTCGATCGAAGGGTGAGGCATGAATTTCGATCTCAGTTTTCATTGATTTTAGCTTTTGTTAGTTGATATATCTCATCTGCACATGCCACGAATATACTTGATTATAATATTTTGCAAACTCACCTGATTGATCATGACCGTTGACAGTTTAAACTACACCCGGTAATGGGACCTTGTTTCAGGTTAAAAGAGTTTGGAACACTCTCTTAGATACAATTATTCCTTGTTCTACTCTGACGCGGAATAGTACCTCCTGTCATGAGCTTAGCTATGTGTTACAATGCATGTGACCATACGAGTAGGAATACGTTAAAATCATGCCGTGCTTGAAGGTGGATAGGAACGATTTCCATAGATGAAATTATTGAGTCAATGGCGAATATCCAAATTATTAATCTGGCATTAATATAGCTTTTTTGCTCAGCATGCTAACGATTCAGCCAAGTTCGCCGACTTGAATCTAGAATTGATATTAGCAATGCACAGGACAGTGAGCTGGCGGAATCGTTTGTACATCGGCCAAAATTCTCAGGTATCTATAGGCTCTGAGATTAAATTCCACCAACGTCGAATTTGTTTCTCATATTTTCGGTTTCGATAAAGTAAGTACCAATTGAACGCTGTGGTTGGTGTAATCGACTTAAGCCCGCCCCCAAAATTGTTGGACTTGTGCCGCAATTGAAACCAATATTAGCAGTATATCACAATGGTATACTAACTTTACCAATAACGGCCAGCCCGCTAGCTTCTTAGATTAGTTTACAGTAGCAGTGATAAAGGGATCAGCTTACAGGCCCCATACTACTGATAATGACTTCGGCTTACAAGTATGTCGATATCGTATATGTTATCATATTGCAAACAGGAAATTACCGGTGTAATAATCCATATACAAGAATAGAATTAACATACCGTATCAGTTTATGAAGATAACTATACGGATTCTTGAATGGTATATGCTTCCAAATATGATAATGCCGATATTTGTATTAGTTTAAATATCGTTATTACAATTCTGTTATCAGTTTGCAGTTATGCAAATAACTATTTTGGAATCATGTATATGTCAGTGTGGTATCAGATACCGAGTAAATCAGTCTTGATTCTGATATTAGCCGCATTTAAATATGATAATAATTAATACTTTCAAACTGATGAAAAGACAAAAATCTTAAAGCCACGAATAATATACAAAAATGTTCTCGGTCTAGACTGAAGTACTTGATTATTTCCGCAAGAACGAAAGAATACGTGTAACCCATGGTATCTATATTCATTTGATAGAGAATTGCAGATACACACCGGGTGGCATTTCGATTAACCTTTTATTGTTTCTGCTTTTTTCAAAAACACAAAAAAAGTGCTTCTCCTGCTACTGATGATGATATTTACATGGCACTGACTCTCATGAGTTCTCATCTTAACCGATTGGAAGTGTTATCATGCACATTGTGTTGTCTTGGTATACATGATGCGCTATAATAAATATTCTGGTCAATACCACAGATTTGCTAGTCAGTTGTTTGACCTTCACCAGCTGAGTATGTCCCTTAGTGACTGACGAAATGTGCATCACTGATCACGAGCAGAAGTATCGGGAGAGCATCGTAGCCATATGTTGAAAGGAAATACTTGGGGTTTGGATAATTCAGCTTTGGAAACATGTGTGTTTCGTTCACCATCCTTAAACAATCCTTATTCAGGGACATTTTCAGTGATATGGGCTACACGACGCGAAGAAGATTCTAACCGGATACAACTTGCAAGGTCATGCACAGTTTATCTTGATATGAGATCACAATGATATATGTGCTGGGTATACCCTTATCAGACAGGTAGTCATCATATGTATATAGGGTTTCTGCAAATACTCCACTGATAGTTTTTTAGAGTCAGAAGTACAGGTTAATAGTTCACTTATATTTTTATTCTGTTTAAAGACTACAGTCGGTTGAGGAAATATTTGTTTGAAACGAGGATATTTTTCGCAACGTTCTGTTAACTGTTATGTAATTCTTTTGAACTGCCAGAGAAAGGTATTCTGTCAGATATACTTTGCCAAATTTATGCGTGAATGTTTGATTTTCTTTGCTAATCTTATTTACGTCATTTGCTATTTCCTTTAATCGTGATTCACTGTAACCGCGTTTGAACGATGGTGTACAGAAGCATTCGCGTGTTTCCAGCAATCTCCTTCGTCAGTACAAATCTGTTTTAACCCCAAAACATCGGGATTTCAGATTTGAATAAATTACATGATGTGGATGGTCAGTTCAGTGGTGGAGGTGGATGTGGTATGACGTAGCTTGCAAACCAACTCTGTCATTCTGCCTCAGGATAACTGCCTCAGGAAAACTTAACTTTTGTGACCAAAAGTTCAACGCTGGTTTTTGAGAAATTTGACGTAAATTTTATGTCAACATTAAGGAAATAGGTTTCAGCATAAAAGTCACAGAAATAGAACAAAGTCAATTAAATTATTTTTGATCCTTCCCAGACAACAAAGATGTCATCGAAGGACTGTAACCAGAATATTGGTTCATGACCATGTAGGGATATGAATCTTCGGTAACTATGTCTCGAATTTTTTTCATGAGGACATTAGCAAGATAAACTGGCATGGGGGTACCCATGGTGCAACCCCACATCTGGGTCAAAAACGTTTGTCCAAACTTCATTATATTACTTTGTAAGACAACCTCAATAGCCTACAAAGAATGAATATATTGACCATTTTTCAAACGCACTCATGCATGCTTCTACCCTTTCATCCTGGTCAATATTGGAATATAAAGAAGAAACATCCATGGTTACCAGAAAAAAAAATACAGTTTTCAACTTAGCTTTCGTGCTTACAAATGTAGAAAATAAGACATAACACTAAGGCACAGAATCAAATTTGTATCGTTAAAAAAAATAAAACAGATACTAACAGTGAAGAGCATGGTAATGCTTTCGCGGGCGATTAGCTGGTACAATATTTATTACCCTGGGCAAAATGTCTGGCTGTACTTCGTCCGGTTATTACGTTCTGAGATAAAATGCGGCCGTGGTTGTCTTTGCCTTTCATCGTTTCAGAGTCGAAAAAGTAATCACAAGTGGAGTTCTGGGGTCGATGTAATCAATTTAACTTCTCCTCAGATTGCTGGATTCGTGCTAAAATTCGTAACCAATAGTAGCAATGCATCACAGATGTGAACACTTTTCACCTACAACGGACAAACGAGACCCCGGGGGAATTTGAACTCAGAACGTAAAGTCGGATGAAATGCCGCTCAACATTTTGCCCGGCGTACAAATGACTCTACCAGTTCGCTGCCTTACTAATAATAATATTACTGCTGCTGCTGCTGCTACTACTACTACTACTACTACTACTACTACTACTACTACTACTACTACTACTACTAACAATAATAATAATAATAATAATAATAATAATAATAATAATAATGATAATAATAATAACTATAATAATAATTAGATTACTTAACCACAACAGTCCAGAAATGTGGTAGGGAATTCAGTATGGAATTTGGGATTACCAAATGCTCAGTACTTAATATGAAAAGCGGGAAGAAATCAGCCTGCACACGATTGCGGTTATCATGGGTAGGGACTTTGGAAACGGATGACATTCTACATAGAGAAATAACAGTCAATTTCACCGACACGTATGAAAAGAGAGTGAAGAGTGTGTTAAAATCCAACCTGAATACCCAAAATTTGATTGCCGCAATGAAAATCTGGGTACTTGTGGTGATCAGATATAGTGCGTTCATCCTCAAATGGACTAAGGAGGAAATAGCAATACTGGATCGGAGGATGAAAAAGTTGATGACGCTGCATAGGGTGCTACACCATAAAGCAATAATAATAATAAAAATAATAATAATATTAATAATAATAATAATAAGAAGAAGAAGAAGAAGAAGAAATTTCTATTTAAGCAATCGCTTGTCAGTTTGGACTAGATGGTGTTAGCCGATACCACCGACTTAAGTACTTGTCTAGTATTATGTTTTAATGCTCTGAATGGAAAGGTTATCTCAGTACGACGTGGAGTCAGAACGTAAGCACTTGCATGGCTTGTTTGTCGATTGTCCGATTTTCAGCGCTCTAACGACTCCGCTAGCTCGCGTCGTCAAAGAAATTATTTCTAACTTAGATGCAATGACAGTAATTTCGAGAGGAAGTTACAACTCATTTTAACTGACCCCTATCAGGATGTGTTTTGAACTAAGAAAAAATGCGCTCTTTTGAATAAAAATTTTATTTTCTCAGATGTATCAACAATTCTGTGATTTTGCTGTATACTTGTGCAGAATAGGCTCAGGACTTGGTATTTAGAGGAATACGTTAGTCGTTACTATCGTCACAAGTACACCAAGTGCCGTAGTTAAGGGACAGCGAGGTGATGAAATGCAGATTTGATCTCGGGAGATTGTAACTTAAAATGTAAAAACCCGGAACAAAAGTTATTTTCTATTACGGACTAATGATTCTGCCAGGAATCTCCAGGTTGTTGATTGAAATAATGAAAGTTAGACGTCAAATAAACTTGAAATAACAGCTTAAACCTTATAAAATGCACGACGCAACTAAATATAATGACCCTGGAAGAAAAAAAATTGAAAAAGACCGAAGGTGGTTATGCATGGAAGGATTTCTAACGTAGATCTGCTGAGGACTGACCTGGATCTCAACAACATTAACAAAATGAAGACGATGATGGTATAGAAGCTTCCATGGTATTCGTATAGATTATTGCAATACTGGTATCTATAATGGTAAAGCTTAGCAAAAATAAACGCAAATATCAATAGGAACTACATGACATTTATCAGAAAATTCGTATTTTCCTATTTTTGTAGAATACTACAATTAACATCAATAACAATGTGGCTGGTAAATTCGATTTAATGGATACTATTCTACTTGCCTTTTGTCGATCCAGTGCTGACTGAAAGCTTCAGCATTCTCTTATTGTCTATCTATATCGATTATACGTTTAACAGTCAACATTCGACAGATAATTCTTTGGAGTGGCGATTGGCACTCACAACCCCATTATTTCGTTGATAGATACATTGTCAGCACAGAAAGAAGAAAAAAAGTCAAGAATATTGCAATGGAATGAGAACTGAAATATACAGAGACATATCTAAAATCGGAATCAATTTTAATGGGTAATCAACTTAATGTACTGTCGATTGGATACATATTCATCTAAAAATATTATTAATCGTGATATTAATATTTGTTTAAAACATTTGCCGCCCAATCTCAGACTTTTCAGGGGAGTGAACAGGTCGATTACTTTCACAAAAGTATTTAATGGTAATTTTGTTATCGCCTGCGAAAGGCTAAAATGTAGGGTCAACCTCTACAAAGATTGAACACAAAACTAAAACACCGGAAAAATACACCCCGCTAAGAGGTTGCCCAGCTTGTTCGCAATTCAGCAACGACACCGCTTAATAAGTTAGTGGTGTTGATTGTGAATTTAGTATTTCTTAGACAATCAACATTAATAATTCTTTGCAATTTTTACACATCGCTAGAAATTTTGAGAGCAGAAAAAGTGGATTGAATCAACTCCGATATATTACTGCTATTTATGTTATCGACTACGAATATACGAAAAGAGAAGTTGACCCCAGCAGAATTTGAATTCAAAACGTTATGAGCAAGAAGAAATGCCGCTTTGCATTTTGTCCGACGCAGTAATAAGTCTTTCACATCACTGCCTAATAAACAATATTTGTAGTATTGAACTTTAAGGCAACGAGCTGGCAGAAACGTTACCGCGCCGCGGAAAATGCCCTGCAGTATTTCCTGCTAATTTACATTTTGAGTTCAAGTGCTGCTGGTGTCCACTTTGCATTTCATCCTTTCGGGATCGATAAAATAAGTGCAAGTTGAACACTGGATCGACGTAATCGACGTATCACCAACTCCTAAATCGCTAGCGTTCTCCCCAAATTTGAAATCAAAAATATTTGTCTTTATAACGTATGAATAATGCCTTATATCTAAAAGAAGCGGTGTATGTGATTGAATAACGTACAAGGAATATAATAATTTTATCAAAATTATTTTGTTAGGAAATCAATGCAATTTCTGGTTTCTCATGATATGCGCATTGTCAAATTTTCCATCAATGATTATAACATATTCGATTTTATTGTTTTCTCTATTTAATATCAGGTTTTCAATTTTCAGTTCCTTTTTGTTTTGTTTGTCAAGAGCATTGATAAATTCTGTGGTTTTCTTACTAAGAAATAAATGAATTTTAGAAATGTTTTAGCTTTTGAAAGATAATGATATTTGTAACAATATATGCGCATATGGGAAAGGTGTCGATAAAGAACTTCCGTGAGTGACAAAGTGAAACTACATTTAATGAACTAAATTTAATGATGATGGGTGTAGTTTTATGTACTAAAAGTCGTATAGTGAATAGAGACATTGGTGAAACGGAAAAAGAAAAAAAGAAGGAATTAGGTACGTAGATATAATTGTGGACATTTCAGACATGCATTGTCAGTTAAACTGGTTTAAGCTGCATTGACAATTATACCGACTCGATATATAAAAACATTTACATTATTCTAAATAATTTAAAAGTATTTCCATTGAGGAAGTTAGCAGGTTTGTTATATTCGTTCATGTTCTTTGCAGATAAATTGAACAAAATAATATCTCTATATACTGAGAAAGCAGTTTCAGTTTTCTTTGATTTTCTCAGTGCAAATATGATTTAATATTTTATTCTAAAGGCAAATATTGAAATATGTTTGTTAATTTTTAAAGAAAAATTATCTATGCAGACTTACATGCATAGATACATATATGTGTGTGCATGTGTGTGCGTGCGCGTACGCCTTCGTAACTTTTAATAATTTTACATGACATAACATATGCATTGTCCTCAAATGCAGTAAGTTTTCAAGTGGCGTATTCAGACTTTTGTATATAGTAGGTTGCTGATTATACTATTCTGGTGTTAGTTTCAAATATGGTTTGAACTATTTAAATTTCACAAATAATAATGAATTAAAATCACGAAATTGAATTGAAGTCACTCATGAAATTATATTGCCAAGAATGTTGTACTCAGTACTATAGATGTTTTGGAGGAGAGACATATTGCAAGAAATAGATTTTCATTACATTTGTGATGTGATATAAGATTGCTATTTAATATTTCTGTTCTCTTTTACTCTTTTACATTTTTCAGTCATTTGACTGGAGCACCGCCTTTAGTCGACTAAATCGACCCCAGGACTTATTCGTTGTAAGCCTAGTACTTATTCTATTGGTCTCTCTTGCCAAACCGCTAAGTTACGGGGATGTAAGCACACCACCATTGGCTGTCAAGCGATGATGGAGGGGGGACAAACACAGACACACAAACATATATATATTTATATATATATATATATATACGACGAGATTCTTTCAGTTTCCGTATACCAAATCCACTCACAAGACTTTAGTCGGCCCAAGGCCATAGCAGAAGACACTTGTCCAACGTGCCACGCAATGGGACTGAACCCGGAACCATGTGGTTCATAAGCAAACTACTTACCACACAACCACTCCTACGCCTACGTAGAACAATACATAAAATTACCTTCTGAATGCCGTAAAATATGAAATATAATTAGTGAGAGAACGTCTGACGGAAAAATCGGGTACCTTGCATATAAAAACAGAGAAGGATAAATGACAACTGCTTATTGAAAGTCTTCGAGGAGCTGATGATTGTCGATTTGCATTTTGCAATCATCTCTTCAGGGTGAAGCCGTGGGTATGGCTTATTTTCATGAAGACAGACAGTTACCCACATGTACTAATCTCCATTTCGCACGCTACCGAAAATGTCCAATAGAAAAACACGGCCGATAGATGTTGACAACAATGCAGTAGTTGACGTTCGTGCCAGACTGCAAACACACGGAAGAAATACAGAACATTTACTTCAGATTGTGCATAGTGTATTACTCTGCAGTAATGACTCAGACGATCATACATAAATATACATATAGATATATATATATATACATATATGTGTGCGTGTGTGTGTGTTCGTATGAGGTAGAGGTTAAGTAACCATCTATGGGATAATAAATATCCAATATACTACTGGGTGTATACCTACGCATTAATATCCAAGTGCTTACTATTGCAGGGCAGTATTGCAATTGAATACTAAGTATGAGTGGGGGTAAAACAGAAATTTACCCGGAATTTATAAGTCTAATAAGAAAATGGAGAGGATAATCAATCAAAAAACATTAGCCTATAAACATTCATTTATATCTATTTATTAATTGATTATAATCATATCTCTTTTACTCTTTTATTTGTTTCAGTCATTTGACTGCGGCCATGCTGGAGCACCGCTTTAGTCGAGCAAATCGACCCCGGGACTTATTCTTTGTAAGCCCAGTACTTATTCTATCGGTCTCTTTTGCTGAACCGCTAAATGACGGGGACGTAAACACACCAGCATCAGTTGTCAAGCAATGCTAGTGGTACAAACACAGACACACAAACACACAAACATACATATATATATACATATATACGACAGGCTTCTTTCAGTTTCCGTCTACCAAATCCACTCACTACGCATTGGTCGGCCCGGGGCTATAGTAGAAGACACTTGCCCAAGATGCCACGCAGTGGGGCTGAACCCGGAACCATGTGGTTGGTTAGCAAGCTACTTACCACACTTACCATATGTATAAGTAATCAAAATAAACAAATGAAATAAGCAAATAAATAAATAAGAAATAAATAAAAATAATTAAACGAATAAGAATAAATGAGTAAACAAATGTTAAACTCTTACAGCTGTTCATACTATGGCGTTGCCCAATCTGCCAGGTTTTCCACATGACGCCAGTAATATACAGGGATTGTACAAATGTTGAACAAATATTGAACAAATAGTGGACAATGCTTGAGCCCCAAACTTCATCAGAGAGACCATAATGTTATAATCTAACCTGTAAGAAGGTAGGCTAAAATGATATAGAACAAAATAATATCATAATAGAAATATTAAGGAATGGTGAAAACGTCAATTCCAAGGTGATATCCATAAGCCATGGGATTATCTTTTATGGTAAAGAAAGTCACTTCCAGGAGTAATTTCCACAGGTTATGAAAGTCACATCATATTTCAATTTTACTGGGGGAAATAGCGAGAGTAAGACTTTGAGGAGTGAGTTTATTGGGATGTTCCATATCACAGGGGTCAAAAGTCAGAGGCTAACTGTTATTTAATAAATATCATAAAAGAAATTAACAAAGTTAACTTAATGTGAACTTGTTTAGGGAAATGAATACATAAGTATATCAATGAAAGAATAATCGGGGTAAAACCTTAGTGCGATCTTATCACTTGTTACTTATAAACAAACACCTCATCGTAATACCCCTATGATGAGTAGGGTGAGGCCAAAGTTAGTCCTACGACTTCATTGGTCTGTTAATATTTTAAAACTATGGCGTTGTTCAGGTCCGTTAAGTCTATCGATAAAATACAAGACAAGATAAAAACAAAAAATAAAAGTATTTAAGGAAGTATGTAATGAATGGGCGATGAATATTACTTATGGTTATTGATATTGTATTTTTATGAATATATCTGTGATATATATATAAAATTTACAAGTAATTATCTGAACGAGAGAAAAAAAAAGTTGAAGCAATTAGGGAAAAAAACTCAGCTTGACTCTAGTGGAGGAAGGTAGGCGATTATTACATTATCGTATTAGAATGTAGAGAGAAATTATGCACTAAAGTAAGATTTAGGAAATGTTATTCCGTTATGGATAGATCTAAGTTATAATTTCCAATTTACAAGTAATTGTCCGAAATATAAGAGCAAAGGTGAAAATAAATGAATGAATGAAAATATTTTCAGACTTATAGACTGCAGTTGAAAGAGGATAATTGTGTATTGCGCTTCAATGTTGGGGTACAGAGATATTTAGACACTCTAAATGAGGTTGAGGATATTCTCAGTTATAAAGAGAAATAGAAGGTATTCATGTTAGGATGGAGGTAGAGCTTACTGAAGATAATGAAATTTATGTGATATTATAATTGTATAAGGTTATAGTATTAATTACAATTACAATGCGAGTTATTCTGGCCAAGGTGGAGATAAAGGGATAGAAATATAAGGCATATTGCCATAAGAGGTATTTGAATACATCTAGATATACAAATACTTAAAGGTATATGGATCAAGACACACGGATAAATTCTTAATAATAAGTGCTTAAAAGTAAATGCAAGGAAAAACTGGTGCAATATATATATATATATATATATATATATATTATATATATATATATATAATATATATATATATATATATATATATACAGAAGATAATATATAGGCTATATAGAGAATGTTGTCTTACACATATGTTAGAAAAGGATGTAAATTAATATATAGTGCTCAGATTAGGAAGTAAATGATGTTATTAGCAAAGGAGGCACTAGCATTAATAACAATTATTATTAATACCCTTTAGAGAAAGTGTGTGTAGGCTTATGAAGGCAGAACCCATTTCTTTCATTTTCAGTTTTACGAAGAGGAAAATTGGCCTTTAATATAAATAGGATTTCACTTATACACAGCAAACATTTCCTATTCTTTAAACCATACTCAGGTGCTGAGGCTAAAAGTTTCCAATTGAGGTATTAAGTAATACCCTCAACTTGAAGGTCCCATGAATTATTTATCAACTTGGCTTTAAACAAATGAAGGCGCCCGAGACAGCATTGATATTGGTGTGTAGAAAGAATAATAGATATTTTGTAAAATTGTAGGTTGTATGTACGATCGTGGCTGAATATTTACAGCGTCTTGACTAAATGGCTTAGGTTATTCTTTGCGATTTATTACTTTCTAACTCTGCCGAAGTTAGCATTTCTGTTAGACTACCTGTCCGTTTCGCCATGTAATAGTATAATGTAGTATACATGAGGCTAGATGAAGTAATTCATACTCAACAGTTAAATTCATTAATCGTATCTTTCTACAAGGAGCCGAACTGGTAGATTCGTTACCGCGCCGGACAAATATTTAATGGCATTTCGTCCGCCTCTTACGTTCTGAGTTGACATGCCACCAGGGTAGATTTACCTTTATCCATTTGAAGTATATGTAATATGTACGAATTGAGTACTAGAGTTGATGTTATTGACTTACCCCCATTTATCGTAATAGCTGCTCATGTGCCAAAATTTTAAACCAATATTATCTCGTCTTGTATTCACACGCTTTTCGCAGATGCATGCGTACATTCCATCTCTTTCTCACTCTGTTTCTCTCTTTCTTTCTCCCCCCCTCTCTCTCTCTCTCTGTTTCGCAGCTCTATTGAAAGTGACAGCATAAAAATTATTTTGCCTTTTTACTAATTTAGTGTCATTCTATTTGTTCAGCAAATGCTCCAGCGAAAGCAATTTTGTTTTGAGTTATTGAAAAAAATATTCCGGAACATTTTTCGAGGTAAACATTCCACATATATATATGTCAGGCGTTTATTTAATAGTTTTTCACCCCCAAATTTGGTAGTTCTATATATCTGCAATGCAGAATTTAGTTCGAAAATATCCCCATGTTTAAATTTCAACCATGTTATTAGATATTTTTCTTTCCTACTACTTAATATCATTAGAGTATATTTCTACGGCTGTTTTCTATTAATTCTAACTAATTATGAGGTCATTCCGGGGAAAAAGTTGTCGTCAGTATTTTTATGATCTTTTTCTTTTTCTTTTTTACTTTTCGCTATGTTGTCTTCAGCTCGAAAACATACCATCATAATTATATGATGCATTATGAAAAAATTAGACGACAGCATTCATGAGAGATAATGAAACTAATTAACTAATTAGACATTAAAATTATTGCCGTATTGAATGTTGTAACAAACTATAAAATAATAAACGAAATAACCAGAATCTGTCTCTGTCTCTTTAATCTCATTAAATTCATTAGCTAAAACTGCAGTCAACTGATTTGTACAATCTACATTATATGCATTTCAGGTGTGTGCATGTGGTAAAAAACTTTATTTCTCAACCAATTAAGGGTCGTTCGATTCCACTCCAGGACATCTCATGCAAGTGCGTACTTAAAAATTTAAGTCGATCAAAATCGTGAATTCTCTTGAAAAATGCTGATGAATAATTTCGTCACTGGTCAGGCTTTCTTGCTAAGTGCGAAAGTTAAAGTGACAATAAAAGACGACGTACTCAATATAGTGTGTCGGAGATTACTGGTTGTGATAATTTTCAATCATCAGTACTAATCCTATGAAATAGAGTGCCTTGGCCAAGCAGTGGCTATTACTATTAGGCAGATATATCCTTACAACGATTTATAACATTTGTGATACTAATAGATCGTTCCAAAAATACTGGCCGCTCTAAGTGTCGTTTTTTTAAAACGCAATTTTATCAAAGTATTTTCATTATATTTTAAGTGAAATTCGACATCTTTATATATAAAAGTGGAGTTGTGTGTCTGTCTCCTACGATTTAGATTCCTAACTACTCCCACATTTTGCGGTGCAGTATCTTATAGTCGTGATTCATATCGAGCCCTTCTGGGTATTAGCACACGTCTACGATGAGTCTAGATTAAAAAAAAAAATTTACCATCATTTTTTTCCATTTTAATGCATTTTCGCTATTATATAAGGGAAGTAACTCTCTAAAATGTCTACGATGAGTCAACGATTTAAAAAAAATTACCATCATTTTTTTCCCATTTTTAATGCATTTTTTTGCTATTCTTTGGCTATAACTCTCTAAAAATGCTTATACAGTTATTTCCCTTACAAACCCGAGCAACGCCGGGCGATACTGCTAGTACTTAATAATTGATGTATATTCTTTAATAATTTTCTACTTATTTCAGACAGAAAACATTCTTGAAGCACAGGCGCCCTTCATAATGATCATGACAAAAAAGGACCATCCCTTATTTTCCTTGCATGAGTTCAAGCTTAGGTACAATACCCCCCAAAACTGTTGCCAATATCAGCAGAGCACGCGGAGAAGGGTCGGTCCACAAGTCATCGTACAGTACGAAGGTGCTTTCAGAATTACCATGGTGGTGATGAGGGCTTTGTAGATAAAGAAGGTAGATGACGATCATTCAGTCATGACATTAAGCAATTGAAAGCATTTGTTGAACAAAGTATCAGAGAAATGTCTCAGCTCAGGCACTTGGTGTCGGTATTGCAACGGTCTCACGCAGTCTGCAGAAGATTGGTAAGGTGAAAAAGCTCGATAAATGAGCACCGCATGAGCTCAATGAAAATCAAAATCTTTGATGTTTTGAAGTGTCCCCGATGCTCATTTTGCGAAACACCAATGATACTTTTTTGACCGAATAGTCACTTGTGATGAAAAGCGGACCTTTTATGATAACCGTAAACTCTCTGATCTATGACTTGATCGTGTTGAGTCCAACAAACATTTCCCAAAGCCAAAGTTGCATCAGCAAAAGATTATGGTAAATGCCTGGTGGTCTGCAATTGGTGTTGTCCATTTGAGCTTTCTGGAATCCAATACGAGCATTACAGCAGAGGTTTACTGCAATCAACACGCTGTAATGCAAGCTCACTTGCAAAAACTCAGACCTGCATTGGTGAATCGCCGCGGACCAACTCTGCTCGACGATAATGCAAAGCCATATGTCGTAAGAATAACTCTGCAGAAACTCACAGACTTGGGATACGTGACTTTACCACATCCTCCATATTATCCTGATCTTTCACTCTCTTACTATCATCTTTTAAGCATTCAAAAACACGTTTTTAAGTGATAAAACTTTCAGGTCCAAACCAGAGGTGGAATCAGCTTTCAAAGATTTCTTAGCATCAAAGCCAATAAGTTTTTATCAACGAGGCATAAGTAATCTCGTTGATCGATAGCAGAGATGAATAGATGTTCAATGCTCATACTTTGACTAATCAAAACATTTCTATTGTTAATTTTTCCAGAATAAAATTAGGTTTCTGAAAGCGGCCATTATTTTCGAAACAACCTAATATGAGGGAATTATTACAGTTAACCTATTCTGTTTGGATTTGAAAGTGATTTCATAGAAGAATGTTATCTATAGCAATAAAATCATAAAAACTTGGATCCTTATATATGTATCGTAGTGTTTCTATACAATTAGAAAATATTTCCGATAAATGTACATAGCACCATCTTTGTATGTGTGTACGCGATAGATCTATGACGTCGTTGCAGATTATTTGCAGTTTCGGCTTCGTGTCTTTCATTTCCGAACGTATTAAAAAGGAATAGGGGAAACATCTTCATATCGGGAACTAAAGGAGAATATATGTTGACTTTATTTATTAGACATGTTAGAATGTTCGATATACGTGACTACTCAATGGTAGATTTATGCCATAGTTGAACCCGCATTAGAAATGTGAAAATAGTTACTCATTCCAGATTATTATTGTATTATCGTAACACTACATCAGCATATGGGATGCTTAATAGGAAAAGCATTATTAGTCAATTATTTATTGAATATTTGAGAATATGACCGGATTTTGTGGAAGAAATTGCAGTTACTAGGACAATTAAATCATTATCATTTCATCTGTTTTCCCCTCAAGCATTATATTATCCAATACACAAATTGAATAATATACTCAGTCAGCAAATTGTGACTTCATGGATATTTGACCACTTCTAACGGGTAGATTGACTGGGCTATAGTTCCCTGTTGATTCATTGGTAGGTAACACGAGTATTGTAATCTCTTCGACGACATAACACAATACACGGAGGAAACAAATACATATATATTTCAATGCTTTATGTGTGGCTTTTGAACATTTCTACGCACCATGTTCTATTCAGTAATACAGTCATATTTACATGTTGAAAAATTGGTGATGGATATAAATTGCTGTACAACATTAATTATGCTTTACAACATTAATTTTCCTTTCTCACAACTGGAATAGATCAAGTGCAGAGCCCGTCAGTTAATGTGAGCTGGTGTTAATACAATGATAGTTTTCTTGCATTACCGTCTTCAGCAACGACTTGTGATGCTTGTGTTTTAAGAGTACATGAGATTGTACGCAGCAATGAACGCAGCACTACTCTCTGAAGGAAAACAGATATCATTAAGTTTTAGAAATGATACCTCATAAATCCTAGGAGTAATATGATATATTGTATGTCCATAATTGTATCTGAAGCATATTTTTGCAAGAGGAAATCTTATTTAAAATCGGTGCACTGTAAGTATTGTATACACACACACATAAACGTAATGAATTATTTTATCTAAATAATCAATGCGTATCTCAAAATCGTATAAAATATTTCACTTGCTTTTAGGTATCACTGAATAAATATGATTTTACTATTTAAGTTGCTTCATTTCTTATTCATTAGTTAAAATAATTTGGTTGATAATATTCTGATTCTGAACTGAATTTCTTAATAAACTTCACTGCTAGTTAGATTTATTATTATATCTAGTTTTATCTCCACATATTATTGAACCGAACTTGGGGAATTTGGCGGCATCAGATCAGCTACGAATATTAAGAAATTAAAGAGTGGTTATTTACTAAAATATAAGAAGTAAAAAGCTCCTCAGCTTTCCCGCCTGAAAGTCAATCCTTTTCCCGATGTTTATTGTATGGAATATCTTCTAATAAGATTCTAGACCTTGTGGAGACGAAAGTTATTAATCTAATATCTGGGTATTATTTCAAACTTTTTTCCTATTAAATCCTGAAATAATAACCATCTACATAGAAACTCGAGATTCTTATTCGAAATCTTTTCGCATTTTCTATTATTTCTTTCTTATAATGCCTGGATATGTTGATGCTTTTGCTTCTTTTTATATTAATTCAGCGTATCTCTTTTATTTCTAAAAAATATTGTTAACACGGTGTAAGCGAATACGTTTAATGTCCCTTCTGAATCTTTTCTTATGAAAGATAAATAATAATATTTTAGCGCAACATTGTTTTCTTTGCTTTTGACATTTTTTCTTATATAGTCATGTCTTTTAATCAAATTACTGTTTTATTCATAGGTATTTAATGAATTTCTATCATTTGTATAGATTCATATCTTTTCAAAATATTTCCCTCTTTCTATCTTCTATAAAAATATAATATCCTGTAATAAATTTCGTACTTCAAAAGCAATTAAATATTATATGAAATACTTAGGGAAAACATTTAATTGTTCAAGAGCTTCAGTGATATTTCTGATAATATGTTTTAATGATTCTTTGTATTGTTATACCACATTTCATTTAGACTTGCAAATAGTCTCGGTGATTTCATTCTCTATATATTCTATATTGTATTTCGGTCAGCCTACAATTATTATATTATTTGTCTCCTGAACCGGTGTATAATTCCCTTGAATTTGAACTGTTACACGCACACCATTTATATGTTCACGCTATGTTTATAATAAAATGCGTGTTGCTCAATATGGTTAACTCCTAAGTATCGTAAGTATAAATTTCCAGCATAAAATATCAAGGAGATTCAATACGACATAGTTTATATTCTTACTCTTGTTTGTTTTCTTCACCGTCGGTTCTTGATTTGGAGCACACATTACTGAACCACGTACTGTTTATAATTTCGTATTTCTCAATCATTTATCTTCTCAAAATATCTCTGCACTTTGCACAAACGTTTATATTTTCTTGAAAACAATATTATTTCACATTGATATCTCTGCACATTTTATTACCTTATTAAAAGGATTTTTTTTTATATCTAAGAGGATACAAAAAGTAAATTATACTAACCATCTGGGTTAGAAAGTAATTCCTTTCTGACATATTGCTGATTCCTGCAAAGAGTGGGAGGGCTTAAAACTGAGATCCAAAGTGGGTTATTCTGCATACACCACTGTCCTTGATAAGATCCATAGGAAGACTATATGTTCAGTTAGAAAAATCTTTTATAATCACCACACATTATTTAATTCTCTCTCTCTACAAAGACCTTGGTTTTTTATTTCTCCCCTGCTACAACAAAAATCTTTTCTGTCTGAAGGTAGAAGCTAATTTCCACTTTGAATCAATCTAACATTTCCATTAGAGCTATACCTGCAATCTTTCCAAACTTCAGCATCGATCCTCACTGATTCCATCCTTAACCCAATCATACTTATCTTCTTAAAGATATATTTATTGGCATAATTTTGACCATTATTTTCTGAACATTACTGTGAATTACTTAAAGACATTTTATTATATATATATATATATATGCTGTGTGTGAGCTCACGCGCGTGTGTGTTTGCATAATTACGTAATGAATAAATATTCGAAGATATTCTTATAGATATTACTATTAATTGTTATCATTAGTAAGATGAATAATAGCAGCAATAATATAGGTGGCCAAAGAGCATAGGCCGATAAATGGCAAATTCAAAATTTTATAATTAATTTATTAATTTGTTTCATGGTAGTATTTAGTGAAGTTGTAGGTTAGTGATTTCTTATGCGTGTGGTTGATTACTTCATGTTTTTTATTTATTCTTCAACATACCCTGAACCTATCAGAAACATCAGAAAACATGTTTATTAAAGCAGACAAACAAAATGTATTTACTAATATTTATTCATCGTCAATATCGCTTCATAATTCGATTTTATACATATGACGACATCTAAACCTCCAAACTATTTTATCTCAATTTATTATTTATTAATATTTTAAATTTAGCTTCTGCTTTTTTTCTCCATCAACTATATGGCAATAGCTGTAACCTATTCTATTTCTTTCAGCTGCCTAGTCATCGAATATACACCCGACTTTCCCTTATACGCCCACCGACATACACATTAATTTAACCCTTCTGTAGCTCCCACTCTTTTTCTATGCATTATTCACACACTATCGTATGTGAATAATATTCTTAAGGTCAACACTTACCCACACGTGACCGCTTCTCCGCTTTGTCACTAATTCAGTTTCTTTTATACGTTTTTAAATTGATCACCTCCTAAGCTAGATGTTGAGCTACAAAATTTAAAATTTGGTTCAATAGAAACAAGAGTTGAGATTTCAAATATATGAGGTCAAAAAGGGGAGAATAATGCCTGAAATCGACCTCAGGGATACACACACGTCGCTGAATATATACTTTTATAAACACACGCATTCACACAATAGGCACACACACAGATGCACATTCACATAAGTAACTTTTAAAACGCCCATGAAAGGAAACAATGGTGAGTGTCACGAATACGTAGTTTTAACAAGAGAAGGTGTAAGTTGAGAGCAATAGATGACAAGTGGACACTTTTCTGCTATCCATCCTATAAAAGACACACATATATATATAATTATATATATATATATATATTTATATATATATATATACATACATACACAAACACACACGCGCACGCACACACACACACACACACACACATATATATATATATATATATATATACATGCGTACATAAATACGTACATGCTTATTGCAGAAAAATGCTAGTGTGATTTAAATTTTTATCATTTTCATGAAATCAAAAATGAGCATTTAGATGTTGGTATTTTCTGCACGAAATGAAAGTAAAATCATTAAGCGAGGAGGAATTTTTATTAAACAAGCGACATCCAAGCATTACGACGACCAAAGTAAGAACTCCTTAAGTTTTAATAAGTTTTTGTTTGCTTTTAAATATTCATTCAATACTAAGAGTAGCAGAATTTCGATTATTATTTCTTAGGGTATCCTTTCAGATTGCGAGTTTGTATTTCAGAGTAGCAGGATTCAGAGTTTTCCTTTTCAATTATGTTGACAAGAACAGTGGCTGAATTGCAGGTTTTACTTTTATTTTGCATGAATTTCGACTGACAAACTTTGCCCTAATAAGAGCAGGTAGCACATCCTACCTTATGCGGGATGCATTGGCTATTTTTTGCATTTTTAGATCATTTTTATATTAGCCCATGCAACAAAAACCAGTTCAGGCAACGTATTTATTCTCTTTAGAATTTAACAAAATGTGAAACTTAAAGAAATACAACATAAAATTTATTAGTTTTATTGCATTGCCTGAAAAAACTGGATTACATTAGAAAAATGAGGTCGCATGCATGTTGGTATTCTTAAGTTATTACACCTAGAAAAGTACAGAAAAATATTCTTACAGTTGAATTTGCCTAATTAGTCTGCTCTAAAGGGAACTAAGAAGTACTTAGAGTTTAAATTCAGCTGTACTTAAAATATTGCAGCTGAGAATGACATTTTAAAAATTAATATACATTATATTAGGTAAATTTGAGATAATTTATGTTATTCATTATATGAATCTGAGAAACAAGTATATCTTTAAAAACATGGTACAAAAATAATCAAAAGTAAATTTAAGTAAAAAAAAAATTTAATCATGTCTTCTGAAATATACTATTAAAATAGTGATTTTATTTAGATGTTTCAAGTACAAACAATATAATATGAAGTTGTAAATAATATCACAAAGATTTTTTTTCACTTCAATTGTAATCCCATTGCAAAAAAAACAAACAAAACATTCCAGTAGAATGATCATTAAATTGTTTCAAATCAAACATATGCTCAGTCAGTTCTTCCCGATTTACAAAAGAAAAAAAAATCTGGAAAATAAGTAAAATTCATAAGTGAGTATTAATGCAGCAGAATTAGTGTAGTGCGTTTTTGGCTTATTCGTTACTTCACCTAATTTGCTACTTTCAATTTTCTCATAGTAATTATGGTGAATTCTACTGTATTTCTAAATATTTTTTTCTGAAAATAGTAAAATTTACTAGGGCTATACATGAAATGTATCTGAAGAAAAGTCCATAGGCTTAAAATCTGTTGGTTTGCTTTAGGTGGGGCGACCCCATTAATGTGTTTTATAAGTTTTGTTTTAATAAACTATAGTAATTTTTAAGAATGTTATTCTCGACTGCAATATTTTAAGTAGAGTAGAATTTTAATTACTTGCTTCATGCTTATGCTTGATGAAGCTGGATCATCTCAAACTAGTGGTCCCAGAGGCGTCGCTTGGGCATAGGGCCGAAAGTGACCACCAGTGCTTTCTATCGTTGGTAGTCCATTGCCCGCCCCCTCAGATTCATCTAAGGTGACATCGAGCTTCTAAACATCTTAAAACTTCGAGCCAATTGGGGCGGAGCCTGCCACAGGACCCCGTGCTACATGGTATGAGAGTAAGACTCTGGTAAGATGATCTGGCCGGAGTCATCGATATAATCCTGTTCAGTAACTGGATTCATCAGCTCAGCGAGGCACTTACCATATATTGAGAGAAACCAGAAAAACTTGTCCTTTGTGTGAGTTGAGAGAAGGCCACATTGATGCTTGTCGGTGATGATCCGCACACTCCCGACCTCCATATATACCCCGACGTCCTGGAGTTTGTCACCTCCTTCTTCCAACTGAGTCCACAGTCACCAACAATGGTGAAAACCTCGCATATTAACCCCAGGTATAACATGACCGCCGGAGCCGTGTACGTCCTACGGAAATCGATTTGGCGCCACTGCTCTATCTCCCGGAAGAAGAAGCTCTGCATTTACAACGCGTTGGCCCTCTCCGTGTCTGGCTGGTTGCAATTTTCACAGTAAGAAGACTTATTTATAAAAGAGTCAGAGGAATGAAGTGATCTGGATTATAAATGGCAAAAGTATGGCTGGAGGAAAATGTCTTTAAATCATTTTCTTTATACTCTATACAAAAGTGATGGGAAATCATGTACGTAATATTGTTTACTGGAAATCTTAACTGAATGTGTGCAAGAAATTTATGGGCGCAAACCTTCTGCTGCTACTACTACTACTACTACTAATACTACTACTACTACTACTACTACTACTACTAATACTACTACTACTACTACCACCACCACCACCAACACTACTACTACTACTACTACCACTACTACTACTACTACTACTACTACTACTACTGCTACTACTAGTGCTGCTGCTGCATCGACTACGACTCCGTTGTTTAGCATCAGATCTGCATGAGTTTGAAATATATTAGCTTTGTTCATGCCTCTATTTTTGCAATCGTCTGCAGGCCATTATAATCAATGTGTCGTTTTAGAAGGTGTTAAACCTGAGGGATACTTGTTTACTATTTCTGTCATGCCAAACGATCCCATAATAGAGGGCCCGTACAACGTCGATGTCATTAGTAGAAGTAATCTATCGGAAGTTATTCAGTACTCTCTTTCAACAAATATTTGTTCCTGTCAATATTTCTGAAATCAATATTACTGCCATGAAAAGATCTATTACCAGTCGAATTCAATAACATTTACTTCGGTTCTTTCTGCAGCATTTGCAATATATTTAATTATATCATAGTGTAAGCGGTAGAAAATGGGTATACTATAGTGATATCTGTTGTGAATTTACAAAATCAGTTTAAACAGATTTCATAATTTAATTAACGGCGATCGTAGCTGGCGATATAACATTAAATACTTTCAACAGTGCAACTATATAGTATGTAGCTTAAATTGCCAACTCACTGAACACTAACATCAGTATTAATACAGTAATAAGAGCAGTCACCGACCATAATATATTCAGCATGGCTGTGTGACGAAGAGATATTTTCCGCAACTAATTTTATAATTAATCTCACTGCAGAGAAACTGTCTTTTGAAATTTCAAGACAGCAACTCTGTGAAATCTTGTTGAAGGAATATGTCTGACGTATCCACTTTTGTTTATCCATCGCGTTTTTGAAATCCACTTAGTGGGACTTGATAACTTTTAGTGGTGTCCACATTTTCAGAAATTTCAAATACACCCCTGTCCTGACAATGATTTCCACCTTTTTTTTTTGCAATCCGTGGAAGGAGAGCTCTGACAATAAATTATATTCTTCTTTCTTTAGGACACTGAAAATAACTATGGTAGATTAGTTATATATCGTATGAAATTCATTACCAATAAAAACAATGTATAGTTAAAAACATATTCTCAGTATATACATATATATATATATATATATATATTATATATATATATATATATATACACACATATGTAGCTACACCTATGGTTTTGTGTTCGTGAGATCTGTGACTACGTATGTTTGTAGTATAATATAAGCATTTGTTGTTCATTGTGATTGGAAGTATCGGACAAATTTATAGCAAATCGATTTTTTCGTCTTTCAGTTACTTAATTGAATCAGTGTTTACTTTCCTTCTGATGTCATTTAATTACGCTAACTTCATTTACCTGTTTCTAACCATATACCTATGCTTGAAAATATTTCAATTTAATTTTTCCCCTCAATAGAAATCAATTTTCAACGAGAAAACCTACATCAGTGAATTACTCGAAGATTACACAAAAATCCTATTAGGATCTTTTTTTGTTCATTTCAGCATTTGTTTCTAATACGAAACATAATATGATAGAGACGTAGGATGAAAATTAATTAAAAATTATATTTGTTGAAACTTATTAATGCAGTTAATTTATCGTTTACTATGAAAAAATAGGCGTATCTACAGTTCTATATAAAGTTCACATTAACAACAAAGGATTTCTTCCTTACAAAACGACTTACGATGGTGCACTATTGTTTTCAACTATATGAAAGAAACAGTACAATGAAAGTGCTAATCAGTACGAATATCTATCGTTATGGATATCTATTTTAATATATATCTATATCCATATCGCTCTATCGATAATATATATTATTAACATATATAATTATATACATTTTAATTATATACTATTATCAACAAGTGTATTGTTATATAGTTATAATTATATACACTGGAACAGGTAATTATACACACAGGCACAGTTGTGGTTGTGTGGTAAAATGTTTATTTCCTAACCACATGGTTCAAGTTAAAGTCCCATTGCGCGGCATCTTGGACAAGTGTATATTGCTAAAATTTCGAAGGTAGCTATAGGCACTATAAAAACAAACGTGAAAAAATTCATATGGCACTTATTGTGACTGAGGGTGCCGGGTAGCAACTATATTGCTAGAAAAAGACAGATAAAAACATTGACAGCTGCATAAATGTACATTTTCAGATACTGACAGGGGAGACAACTATATGTATATATGTGTGTTTTTCTGTGTGCGTTTCTCGCCCACCACTGCTTAACAACAAGTGTTGATGTGATTATTTCCACATGACTTAGCTGTTCGGGAAAAGTGATCGGTAGAATTACTAAACTTTTTAAAAATAGGTTTTGGGATAGATTTATTCCGCTAAAACACTTCAAGTCGGAGCCCCAGCATGGCCGCATCAAACTCATGAAACAAACAAAAGAGAAAAGGACTGCAGGTTCAAACAATTTCGTTAAAAGAGGATGCCAGGGAGACCGGTCCGCCAACTGTATCAAAATTGAGAAAAAGTTTTCTTGGAAATAAAAAATGAAACAAACTACA
The DNA here is from genome assembly GCF_006345805.1 of Octopus sinensis. NCBI lineage: Eukaryota > Metazoa > Mollusca > Cephalopoda > Octopoda > Octopodidae > Octopus > Octopus sinensis. Next base: position 28,640,928 of record NC_042999.1, on the reverse strand, counting down.
TATTCTATGATTATCTTTGCAAGAGTCCTCCTTACCGTAGTGAAAAACTGTCATATAAAACTGATGAGATACATGCTCTGTTAATGGAACTCGCATTTCATTTTGTGAAATTCGATAAAAATTCAAGTGACACCAATATTGCATGCTTCATCGTTCTATTTTTCATAATATATATTATTCTGCTTGTGACAGATATCAAAATGCAGCGGTGCTGAGGCAAAGGCTTGGAAAATTTTAGTCGAAACAATCGAACCCAGTATTTATTTCTCTTAAGTGAGTATTAAATTAGACTCTCTCGGTTTATCTCACGGGGACGTAAACAAAACAATACATGTCGTTAGGCGGTGGACGGGACAAACATAAACACAAAAATAATCATATAGAGTCGCACAAGTAAATACCTATGTGTGTATATATTATATATATATATATATATATATATATATATATATATATATATATAGGGGTGAAAAGAACACACGAGTTGATATATATGAAAAAACAAGTAAAAAATAGAAAATGCTAAAATAATTTTATAGTGAACATTTCAGTACCGGTTTCGGTCATTTTGAGACCTTTTCAACTGTAACGATTAAATAATTAAATTTAGAAAAATTAGAAGAAAAGTTTTTTTAAAAGAATTTTCTATAGTAGTGTTCATTTAAGTGGCATTTTGCCTTTCTCTGACTCCCTTGTTTGCACTTGTGTGTTCGAGGTAGTTGTGAGCTCTTGGTAGGGTAGTAGAGAGAAGGCTGGTGAGGAAAGGGGGGTGGGAGAATCTGGGAGTGCCCTGATGGTCGTATTTTGAATGGTCAGTGGCGGCTGGCAGTCTCAGTTAATTCAGGAGAATATTTATATTGACAGGCTTCTTTATAGAATTAGCGTAGGTGTTATACTAAAAAAATTAGTGACAAACTTAAGGGGTAGGGGGTGGAGAAGAAGAAGAAGAAGAAGAAGAAGAAGAAGGGAGAAGGAGAAGATGACGATGATGGTGATGGTGGTGATGATTATGACGACGATGATGATGATAACGATGATGATGAAGAAGAAGAAGAAGAAGGAGGAGAAGGAGAAGATGGTGGTGATGATGGTGGCGATGATGATGATGCCGATGATGATGATAACGATGATGATGAAGAAGAAGAGGAAGAAGAAGAAGAAGAAAAAACAGAGAAGGGAGAATATGAATGTAAATATAGCTATGAAGGGGATTAGTAATGGATTCTATTGAGTGTAGTATTTGTGTGTGTATATATTTTTTTCTTTTATTCTAAAGTTGAGGTATATTAATTGTTTGTCGTAGACCCGTTAAGAAGTGGCTTGTATTTTGTAATAAAGAGGTTTTCTTTACTTATTCGTTGTCTCGAGGTTGTATCGTCCCTAAATTGGTAGAGGGGAAAATTCTGAAGTTTGGTGTTTTTTTGTTGGCGCAAGTATCTATGTGTTGGCTAAAAGCTATTTTTCTGTTTTGGGGAATTTTTATCTGGGATCTGTGCAGGGCCATTCGTTTACGCAAACCATTTTTTGTTTGGCCTATGTACTGCTCTTGACATCCGGAGCAGGTTAGTGAGTATATTAGGTTCTCCGAAGCACATGTGAAGTTGCTTTTCACTGTAAAACGTTGTCCCTGTTTGAAGGAGAACTCAGAACCCTCGATTAGATAGTCGCATATCCCGCAATTGGGTCTTCCACATTTTTTTACTGTCGGCTTCTGTGTTGAAGAGTGAATTCGGGCTTGTGTAAGGAGACTTTTCATGGATCTAGGCTGTCTTTTGCTTTTTATGATCGTGTGTGTTTGGAGGATTGTGTTCATTCTGTGGTCTTTTTTTAGGAGGGGTATGTTGTGGAGGATGGTGTCGAAGGCTTCGTTATTGAGAGGGTTGTGTGTGGAGATGTATGGTAAGGCTTTTGGTTGTAAGTTTTTCTTTGATTTGGGATGTCTCAGTTCCTTGATGTTAAGTTGAAGGGCACGTTGAATGCATTTGTCAATAAGTGAAGGTGGATAGTTCCTGGTGATTAGGGTATCTTTTAGTTCTTGTAGTCGTGTGTCTCTGGTGTTTGCGTTAGAGACTATAGTGCATATCCTTTTTGCTAGATTGAAGGGGATATTCATCCTGGTGTGTCTGGGGTGGCATGAATTGAATGGAAGATATTGCTTAGAGTCTGTAGGCTTATAGTATATGTCTGTTTCTATTATATTATTAGCTTTCTTAATGAGGATATCGAGGAAGGGGAGTTGTTGTTGGCTATATTCCATCGTGAATTGGATGTTTACGTCCAGTCCGTTTAAAATTTTCTGGAATTCTATGAGTTTTTCTATATTTTTATGCCAAAGGATGAAACAGTCATCTAGATATCTCTTCCAGTTGTTTTCTATGTAGATGGAGAAAGGGCTGCCATATCTTTCTAGAACCTTACGATACAGACTGATCTCTAGGTATCCTATGACTAGGTTGGCAAAGGAGGGGGCCATTCGTGTACCCATCGCAGTCCCCGATTTTTGTCGGTAGAAGTTGTCATTGAAGGCGAAGAAGTTATTTTCCAGGATGAATTTAACCCCTTCTATCACAAATTCTTTTTTGATGCGGTGTGGTAGTTCGTTGGCGTGATTCTCTAGCCAGAATTGGATTGCCTCTAGTCCTAGGTTGTGGGGGATATTGGAGTAGAGGTTGACTACATCGAAGGATACCAGTATGGTGTTTTTGTTTATAGTATTCGGTAGGTGATTGAGCATATCTAATCGTCCCTTATATAGCTTTTGACATGTTTGAGGAGTGGTTTTAACAGGGTGTCTAAAAAGTTACTGAGGCGGTGGGTTTCGCATGCGGGACCTGCTATTATGGGTCTCAATTTGAGGTCATTAGGATTAGGGACTTTAATTATTTTGTCTGTAGCTATCTTGCATGCGTTGCTTATTTTTTCACTTTTGTGGATCTTAGGTATACCGTAGAATTGGCTAGTTTTACTTGTGAAATTGGTCATATAATCATATTCTTTGTCGGTTAGCCCTGCTTTGTATGGGTTTAATATGGATTTTAGTTCCCTCATTATTTTTGTTGACTGTAGTTTTGTGCCTTTTCATAGTATGTTGTGTCTTCCAGCATAGAAAGTACCAAAGTTATGTAAAATGTCGTATCCATTAAGACAACAGCACTCCCTTTATCGGCCTCTTTGATTGTTATTGTTTTATCTAGTTTTAATTTGTTCAACTCAGCCCATTCTTTTTTGCTGAAGTTTGGTTTGTGTTTTTGTTTGTGCATATGTTGATATGGGTAATTTGATATGTGGTCACAGAAATCATCAAGTGTTTTATTCTTACCTTTCGAGGGGGTGTAGTTACTCCTATTTCTGGCTAACGATTCGTCCTCGTTGTATTTATCGTATAGCTCCTCAGTAAGTCTTAATTTTCTGCAGAATTCTGCGATGTCTTCTTTCATTTCATTGTAGTTGGGGTGTTGTGGGGTGGGTGTAAACTTGAGTCCTTTGGAAAGTATGTTTATTTGGTTTGCTGTTAGTTCCTTGTGAGTTAGATTAATAATTTTTATTACTTTTGGTTCCTCCTGCTTGTTTGGTGCTATCTTGTGTCTCTGTGTTTGCGTATTGGGTCTAAAAAATGAATGCGGTGGTTGGGACGGTAGCTAGTATATAGTTGTTCTTTGTTGATTAGGGGTCTCCTGTTGTGATTTATGGTGTGTGTTCTTGGAGCAGTATTGAGGAGAGCATCCCGATATCCCATATTCGGGTGTGGTGTTCTAGGAGGCCTTCCTTGGTAATCATTGCAAGTGGTGTGGGTTTGTTGTGCATGGTTGTTTAACCGGTTAATGGGACGAAGATTTCGTTGGTAACTCCTTTGGGTGGGGATGAGGTTGCAGTGTCTATGCTGTGGGTGTTGATTTATCCTTTCTCTGCTTGAAGTGGGGGTATTCCTGATATTGTATCGCTGGCTGCTTACAGAGTTAGGGTTAGGTCCTGTATTCTTTTTTTGATAGTAGTGAAGGTTCCGATTTTTAGAGAGGTGTGTATCGGTGTTTGGGTGTTGTTTTGGTTTTCTTATTTTCTGGAAAGGGTTGTTGGAGGCGTGCTCTGTTTGAAAGACGGCTTCATAGTCTGAGAACCAAGTGGCGCTTTTCTCCCAGCGTTGGAGAGATTTTAGTTCTTCTTTTTCACAGTCCTCTTTCCATAGTTTTGAGAACTTCTCTTGATCTGGGCCTTGGGTCATTTTGCGAATTTCTTCGTTGATATCTTCATCGGTGGATTTTATTTTATCCTCATTCGTTTGGGCTCTCAATTTCAGAAGTTCTATTTCCATTTTCATTTTTTCCAGTGCCATTCTCTCCCTGAGGTGTCTTTGTGTTTCAGGTTCTTCTGTAATAGCTTTGAACTGGAATTTACGTGGGAGGATTAACGGGGTCCGGTTGAGCCATTTTTCGTATATATCCGCTTTGTTGTTGTTTTGGATCATCTTCCAAAAGGCGAACTTTCTATCTCTGAGTGATTTGTTCCATTGTGGTATTATGTGGTGTTTCATTTGGTATGTTGTTAGAGTATTGATCCCATATATTGACTCGTTTGGAGGTCCTTGGTTAGCGTTGTTAGAGAAAAATGTTCTAATTGTTTCGCATAAGTTTCCAAGGTTTTCGACAATTTCGGAGGTTGTATTTTTCGTATCTGTTTCTTCATTGTTCTCTCGATTGGGTTGAAGTGTCGAGTCGAATTTGTTCAAAAAAGTTGACAAATTTGTGTTAATTTTCTTGAGTTCTTTCAGTATTTCTTCGTTTATGGAGGTGATTGTGTCTGTTTTTGTCGGCATTTTCTGTATCTCGTGTGGGTTAATGATATGTATAAGGGTGAAAAGGAACACACGAGTTGATATATATGAAAAAACAAGTAAAAAATAGAAAATGCTAAAATAATTTTATGAACATTTCAGTACCGGTTTCGGTCATTTTGAGACCTTTTCAACTGTAACGGTTAAATAATTAAATTTAGAAAAAGATGCAGCAATGACCCCAAAAATGTATGTCCTCAAACACCTTACGCATATCATATATATATATATATATATATATATATATATATATATATATATATATATGGGGGTGTGTATATGTATATATATGTATATGATTATATATGTATATATACGTATATATGTATGTATTTATGTATATATATATATATATATATGAAAAAACAAGTAAAAAATAGAAAATGCTAAAATAATTTTATAGTGAACATTTCAGTACCGGTTTCGGTCATTTTGAGACCTTTTCAACTGTAACGATTAAATAATTAAATTTAGAAAAATTAGAAGAAAAGTTTTTTTAAAAGAATATTTCTATAGTAGTGTTCAGATTTAAGTGGCATTCTGCCTTTCTCTGACTCCCTTGTTTGCACTTGTGTGTTCGAGGTAGTTGTGAGCTCTTGGTAGGGTAGTAGAGAGAAGGCTGGTGAGGAAAGGGGGGTGGGAGAATCTGGGAGTGCCCTGATGGTCGTATTTTGAATGGTCAGTGGCGGCTGGCAGTCTCAGTTCAATTCAGGAGAATTTTATATTGACAGGCTTCTTATAGAATTAGCGTAGGTGTTATACTAAAAAACATTAGTGACAAACTTAAGGGGTAGGGGGTGGAGAAGAAGAAGAAGAAGAAGAGAGAAGGAGAAGGAGAAGATGACGATGATGGTGATGGTGGTGATGATTATGACGACGATGATGATGATAACGATGATGATGAAGAAGAAGAAGAAGGAGGAGAAGGAGAAGATGGTGGTGATGATGGTGGCGATGATGATGATGCCGATGATGATGATAACGATGATGATGAAGAAGAAGAGGAAGAAGAAGAAGAAGAAAAAACAGAGAAGGGAGAATATGAATGTAAATATAGCTATGAAGGGGCTGATTAGTAATGGATTCTATTGAGTGTAGTATTTGTGTGTGTATATATATTTTTTTCTTTTATTCTAAAGTTGAGGTATATTAATTGTTTGTCGTAGACCCGTTAAGAAGTGGCTTGTATTTTGTAATAAAGAGATTTTCTTTACTTATTCGTTGTCTCGAGGTTGTATCGTCCCTAAATTGGTAGAGGAGGAAAATTCTGAAGTTTGGTGTTTTTTTGTTGGCGCAAGTATCTATGTGTTGGCTAAAAGCTATTTTTCTGTTTTGGGGAATTTTTATCTGGGATCTGTGCAGGAGACACCCTGTTAAAACCACTCCTCAAACATGTCAAAAGCTATATAAGGGACGACTTAGATATGCTCAATCACCTACCGAATACTATAAACAAAAACACCATACTGGTATCCTTCGATGTAGTCAACCTCTACTCCAATATCCCCCACAACCTAGGACTAGAGGCAATCCAATTCTGGCTAGAGAATCACGCCAACGAACTACCACACCGCATCAAAAAAGAATTTGTGATAGAAGGGGTTAAATTCATCCTGGAAAATAACTTCTTCGCCTTCAATGACAACTTCTACCGACAAAAATCGGGGACTGCGATGGGTACACGAATGGCCCCCTCCTTTGCCAACCTAGTCATAGGATACCTAGAGATCAGTCTGTATCGTAAGGTTCTAGAAAGATATGGCAGCCCTTTCTCCATCTACATAGAAAACAACTGGAAGAGATATCTAGATGACTGTTTCATCCTTTGGCATAAAAATATAGAAAAACTCATAGAATTCCAGAAAATTTTAAACGGACTGGACGTAAACATCCAATTCACGATGGAATATAGCCAACAACAACTCCCCTTCCTCGATATCCTCATTAAGAAAGCTAATAATATAATAGAAACAGACATATACTATAAGCCTACAGACTCTAAGCAATATCTTCCATTCAATTCATGCCACCCCAGACACACCAGGATGAATATCCCCTTCAATCTAGCAAAAAGGATATGCACTATAGTCTCTAACGCAAACACCAGAGACACACGACTACAAGAACTAAAAGATACCCTAATCACCAGGAACTATCCACCTTCACTTATTGACAAATGCATTCAACGTGCCCTTCAACTTAACATCAAGGAACTGAGACATCCCAAATCAAAGAAAAACTTACAACCAAAAGCCTTACCATACATCCCACACACAACCCTCTCAATAACGAAGCCTTCGACACATCCTCCATCCTCCACAACATACCCCTCCTAAAAAAAGACCACAGAATGAACACAATCCTCCAAACACACACGATCATAAAAAGCAAAAGACAGCCTAGATCCATGAAAAGTCTCCTTACACAAGCCCGAATTCACTCTTCAACACAGAAGCCGACAGTAAAAAAATGTGGAAGACCCAATTGCGGGATATGCGACTATCTAATCGAGGGTTCTGAGTTCTCCTTCAAACAGGGACAACGCGTTTTACAGTGAAAAGCAACTTCACATGTGCTTCGGAGAACCTAATATACTCACTAACCTGCTCCGGATGTCAAGAGCAGTACATAGGCCAAACAAAAAATGGTTTGCGTAAACGAATGGCCCTGCACAGATCCCAGATAAAAATTCCCCAAAACAGAAAAATAGCTTTTAGCCAACACATAGATACTTGCGCCAACAAAAAAACACCAAACTTCAGAATTTTCCCCCTCTACCAATTTAGGGACGATACAACCTCGAGACAACGAATAAGTAAAGAAAATCTCTTTATTACAAAATACAAGCCACTTCTTAACGGGTCTACGACAAACAATTAATATACCTCAACTTTAGAATAAAAGAAAAAATATATATACACACACAATACTACACTCAATAGAATCCATTACTAATCAGCCCCTTCATAGCTATATTTACATTCATATTCTCCCTTCTCTGTTTTTTCTTCTTCTTCTTCTTCCTCTTCTTCTTCATCATCATCGTTATCATCATCATCGGCATCATCATCATCGCCCATCATCACCACCATCTTCTCCTTCTCCTCCTTCTTCTTCTTCTTCTTCATCATCATCGTTATCATCATCATCGTCGTCATAATCATCACCACCATCACCATCATCGTCAGTCATCTTCTCCTTCTCCTTCTCCTTCTTCTTCTTCTTCTTCTCTTCTTCTTCTTCTTCTTCTTCTCCACCCCCTACCCCTTAAGTTTGTCACTAATGTTTTTTAGTATAACACCTACGCTAATTCTATAAAGAAGCCTGTCAATATAAATATTCTCCTGAATTGAACTGAGACTGCCAGCCGCCACTGACCATTCAAAATACGACCATCAGGGCACTCCCAGATTCTCTCACCCCCCTTTCTCTCACCAGCCTTCTCTCTACTACCCTACCAAGAGCTCACAACTACCTCGAACACACAAGTGCAAACAGGGAGTCAGAGAAAGGCAGAATGCCACTTAAATCTGAACACTACTATAGAAATATTCTTTTAAAAAAACTTTTCTTCTAATTTTTCTAAATTTAATTATTTAATCGTTACAGTTGAAAAGGTCTCAAAATGACCGAAACCGGTACTGAAATGTTCACTATAAAATTATTTTAGCATTTTCTATTTTTACTTGTTTTTCATATATAATATATATATATATAATAAATAAATACATATATATACGTATATATACATATATAATCATATACATATATATACACATATACACACCCCCATATATATATATATATATATATATATATATATATATATATGATATGATAAGGTAAGGTTTTGAGGACATACATTTTGGGGTCATTGCTGCATCTTTTGCTAATACTGTATAATCTTTGTTTCAGAAAAAAATAATGGCAGACCCTCAGCTTACTCAAGAAATGAAGAAGCATGTTGTTATGAAGGGTGGGCACAGCGAATTTGAAATATCACAAGTTTTAGAAGTCGCCACATTTTTCGAGAACAAAGTTCGCAATGCGAGGAGTTAGACACTGAAGATAGACAGATATCACCAGTATCAAAGCATAAAATGCATTCTAAACGCTCTGAAATCATTAGAACTCTTGAATTTATCCAGCAAGTTTAAGAGATCATTGATTACAATTACAGAAAGTCCATGAGGTAAATAAATCTCCATGTGTCAGAAGGAACAGTCAGAAATACTGTCCACGAAGACATCAAATATAAGTCTTAAATGATTAGGAAAGGTCAAGTTTTTATCAAAAGCAAAATAAAATCACTACATCTGGTCTCAAAGGTTCTTAAAGAAACTGAAAATCCAGTAGAAGGAAATTTGATTTGTTTTTTCTTAAACTTTATGCTCGAAAAATGTGGCAACTTCTAAAACTTGTGATATTTCAAAATCGCTATACCCACCCTTCATAACAACATGCTTCTTCATTTCTTGAGTAAGCTGAGTGTCTGCCATTATTATTTTCTGAAACAATATCAAGCAGTGAACAGAAGCATTGGCAGACGTTTATGTGCAGACCTTTCAAAGTTCTAAGCGTTATGTATTCAAAGTTTCCTGCAACTTTGATGTTTTCAGGGGTTGTGAGAAATTTAAACACAAAATATAGTACATCAATGATATGAGAAATGTTAGAAAATATGTATTTAAACACAAAATATCTCTCACAAAATCTCTCTATACTCATTTTTTTTTTTTTTTGCTTTAACAAACATTTATCTTTGAAAAACAATCGTCTTCTTTTACGACGTGTTTTCGTTTATAGATCACAAACACTAAGACGAAGTGTGTTTGAGAGATTTCTCAGGCAGCAAATATTAAAATCATTGCATGAATGCATTAGTTTAATTCAGCTTTATTCTACTGTATATTACAAGTTATCAATGTTTATATCGTGGTTTCATCAACATTCGAAGTATTATCCATGATTCCGTTAGTTTGGAGATGTCCTAACCCCTATCCAATCAGCATTACA
>NC_042999.1:28603584-28626084 GCF_006345805.1 Octopus sinensis | reverse complement strand
CGTCGATTAATATTAGTGCTGTTTACACACCCTTCGCTACTCATCTTCTTGTTGTTTCTAGCAGTAAGATTACTGAGAATTTTACCATTTCCATTATCAATCACGTTAGATTTGAACTATCGCACTGAGTGAAATGACGGTAGGATTTTTCGAAGAACGTATTCAAACAATAACCTGAGGCGGTGCATTTTGCATCTTTTCTGGATAATAGTTATCACACATCCTACCAAGGTACTATGCGTGTTAAAATATGTCGAAACAATTGTAGAGAATTTAAGTAAAGAATATCGGTCCTTCCATTTCCTATCATTTATCTGTTTATATAAATTCTACGAATACTATGCCGTCAGTTGTGTATATCCTGGATGAAGGGTACTTCCATAATACGTTGACATTAGTTGGCCAATAACCGCCGACGTGCTTTGCATAGCATACTATAAGATATTTTTCTCCACAAATCATATTCAACTAATTTACATATCTATTTATATGCGATAAGACCTTCCATGCTGGTTTCTTGATATTTATTCCAACTGCTAGGAGAGGCTGACAAATCTCTCTACATCACGCACTGCAATCATCATAGAATTTTTTTCTTAATCTACACTACGTTAAGTTTAGAACAGCTGATGAGTATTCTCCTTAGTGGTCTTCAGATATAGTGCTTATAAATGCAGTATAAATGAAGGTTTAAGGAAAATAGATCGAACAACTTGCTTTTGTCATGCATTATAGGAAATTACCTCGATTAAAACTCTTTCATTCCATTACTATAATTTATAACAAATGTATATCTATGGATTTCTGATTGCATTATATTTTATAGGCAGATATAAATATCTAATATATATGTGTGTATATATATACATATATATATATATATATGTGTGTGTGTGTGTGTGTGTGTGTGTGTCTGTGTGTGTGTGTGTGTCTGTGTGTGTGTGTGTGTATGTATGTATGTATATATGTATGTATGTATGTATGCATGTATCTATGTTTACATGGAAAGAAAAGTGGGATATGCTGGATTGGTTTCGGTCTTCTTTTGAAGTTTCATCATCAGTGTACACGAAATGTAGTGCTAATGAACCAATTAAGACTATAGACAGAAGCTTATTGGATGCACATAGATGTGTATACACAATATTGTAAGAATCCATTTCTAATACTAAAATCATTGTCCGTACAGTGTTTCGTTGAAATTAACAATTTATGTTTGTGTTTTGCTTCAATGCATTTTATATATCAGTCACCTTTTACCGTTAACATAAATCCCCAGTAATAATGGTTTTGTGGCAGGATCTGATCCTCTCTGTTTTAGCTTCACGAACCGTACAATATATTTAGTTAAAACTTCATTTATATTCTGCAGTATAAGACATCATTTAAGATGTGCTCATATTGAACATGCACACATAATCAGAAATGCAATCTTTACTACAGAATAAGTGGGATTTTTAACTTGTTGACTTTGATTGAAGACAACATTCAGGTTACGTGAAATGAGTGAGCAATTAGCATTCTTTACGTTTATATTGTAAAGATAATCGTTTTCTACGCCGATGTGCCTATTCGGACATAATTCCATTTTGAGCGAATAAGCCTATTATCCAGTGTATTCTTGAATTGACAAATCCATGACGCATCCACATGAGTATGTGTCTGTGGGACTACATTATGCGCTTTTTCTAAAACATAATTTTGAGATTTACATATAGGACAACTATTTCTAGCATGTCAATTGATTACAACGGGGATCATGCGTTGACTCACTCTTTTTATATACAACAGGGTAAGTTGAATGACATCAGTTACAACACGCAATGTGAGACTAGCATCAGTTTTATTTAACCCACCATTTCACCTCTCGGCAATAGCAGTTATCGCGCTTTACGTTTGCAACACCCGTATAATGACTGATGCAAATAATATAGAATATCAGGTTTTTGTTCAGATTCTCATTTGACTCTGTTGTATCTTATATTCACATGAAATGTTGTCATCAAATTGACAAGGTGTGGTGGGAGACCCGAAACTAATGCAAAAAACAGCCATATAGTTGTTTGTTAACAAACATAAGGCATTCATGTTAAACACGATGCTAGAGAAAAAAAATCGTCTATGAAAGGCACTACTCAACATAATCTCCAGAAAAAGCATTTGCGTCGTCATTAGACACAACCCTCAAAATACTCAAACAATTCAGTTGTGCACTAGTGAGCTCCCTTCATTACAACTATTGCATCTCTTCTGTAAAAAAAAAGACAAATGGATGTCGGGAGAGCCGTACGATAGATGGGTGAAACATACTAGCCCAATTTGCCTGATTTGTAGTAACAGAATGTTCGTCCATGCATTGTAATGGTGAACGTAAATCGTTTTCATTTTCATATACGTTCTCTCCCTCCTAATGATTTCTCTGAACATCTTGAGTGACTCAATGTATCCCTCACTCTCCACATCGTAGCCACATTCTGCGAAGGAGATAAATTATGAACTTGTCATCTGCCATACAGCTACCCTCGCAATTCTTTGCTGGTCAATTGCTTTTGAAATTCTTAGGCCTTGAAAATACATGTGACACCAGTCCCTGCATGGAGAATTATTTTTCGAATCATAAACATTCTTCCATATGACATCCCATCAGATAAAAAAAAGGGTCTCTATCGATTCCTAGTTATCAGACGAAACTAACATTCTTAAGGTTTTGAAATGGGGAGTTAACTACTTAGTTAACCACTTTTTACAAGAATTCCGATACCCATTCTTTCATAACTGTTGCATTATGTCGTACCCAGCGTAGTTTTGCAAAAAACTCACAGATTTTAATTCTTCTAACCGCACCAATAAAGGTGATTAGTGTCAGAGATCGCAGCTGATAGTCTCCTACTGCGCAGTTAGGCTTAAATTCTTCTTTTTCCATCTTTAAAACTTTTCGTCCATACGTCGAATTTGAATTCTTCAATGACATCTCTGTACACAAACTGTAGATTTACGTGACTATCGACCATCTTGCACTCCCTCGCGGTCAAGAAGTGAATGACTGAAGATTGCTCTAGTTCGAAACTACTATTTGCCTGGAAGGATGAATAACAGGAAAACTTACTATAAGTATTTCCCGAGCATAAGCAATTTGAACGAACTATATTAGTTAGAATAGTTAAGTTCAATTATATATTTCTTTCAGACGACCATCGTTGTTAGTGTATCGTAGTTAGTGCTCATCACGCTCTGCTACTTCTGTCTCTGTGCGTTCTGTGTTCAAATTGCGCTGAGGTCAACTTTGCGCTTCTTTATTTCAAGATGAATAAAACTGTACCACAATAATGCGGTGGACTGCTGGAGATTTTGGAATGTGGGACGAAATGCATTGTGCTTTTTGCTTCAGACCTTTGTGTGACATGTGCGGCAACGCATGCCCCGAGCTATATCCACGCTAATGAATTGCCCTTATGCAATAACATCTGCGGTGACGTGAAAAGAAGGGACTTGCATAAATGTGCAGGCAACCGTTATCCACCAAATTTACTTGTTAGGCCAGCGCACACAGTTGAATATAAGTGACCGATGCGACAGTAGTATTACATACACATTGTTTGATCGAAAGCAGAACAATCGACCATTCTTCATATTCATTTCAAATTATATAAAGCAAGAACATAAAAATTGCATAACAAAAAATCACATACTTTGTTAAACAAATTTAATTAATTTTATGTTTAATTTTTATGAGAATTTAACCGACTAATGTATCAAAATATCGCAAATATATTTGTTGATTTATGGTAATCTCTCAACATTTCCATTTATAGTTATTGAACTAATATTAAGAAGAATAGATTTATACACGCCAGGGAAATATATTTATAATAGTTTCCTTTCTGTTAATTTAAGTTTGGTGTTCCTGATAATGTAGTTGTTGGAAACAGTGTTACAGCGTGATATTTAAGTCTTTACTTCTTCCATAAAAATCATGGATTTTTCAATTCTATTTTTGTCGAAGATCTTTCTTTTAGAATCCTTGTATTCCTGGTTTTGTTGATCCTTTCGGGCATTGGAAGAAGATGGTGTTGAAATAAAAGTAATACAAGGTGAAATACGAGCAAAATATCTGGAACGCGTTCACGCAAACACGATCACTCAGAAACACACTCGTTCTCTCTTCTCTCTCTCTTTCTCGCTCTCTCTCTCTCATTCACACACACACACACACGCAAACACACACACACAAACGCACACACACATACTCATACACATATGCACACAGTCATAGTATATTACATACTTTATATATTCATCTATGTTGCTTATCCTTGCATTTACTTCTGTATCCGCTCAAGTTTAAGCCTCTTAGCACTATTAAGTTTATATATATATATAATATATATATATATATATATATATATATATATATATATATAATATATATAATATATATAATATATATATATATATATATATATATATATATATATATATATATATATATATATATATATATAGTGGACGCGCAATGGCTCAGCGGTTAGGTCAGCGGAGTCGCGCTTGTAGGATTGCGGTTTCGATTCACAGACCGGGCTTTGCGTGTGTTTATTGACCGAAAAGACCTAAAGCTCCACAAAGCTCCGGCAGGGGGTGGTGGCGATCCTAGCTGTACTCTTTCGCCGCCACTTTCTCTCAGTCTTTCTACTGTTGGCCTGCTCGCTTAGCCAGCGGGGTGGCGTCATTTGAAGGCTAAAACAATGCGAAGCGCATTGTGACCAGCGATGTGTAGCAACATCTGATAGCCTGGTCGGTCAAGGGGATCACGGTGATATATATATATATATATATATATATATATATATATATCACCGTGATCCCCTTCACCGACCAGGCTATCAGATACCCTTATCACCAGGAACTATCCACCTTCACTTATTGACAAGTGCATTCAACGTGCCCTTCAACTTAACATCAAGGAACTGAGACATCCCAAATCAAAGAAAAACTTACAACCAAAAGCCTTACCATACATCTCCACACACAACCCTCTCAATAACGAAGCCTTCGGCACCATCCTCCACAACAAACCCCTCCTAAAAAAAGACCACAGAATGAACACAATCCTCCAAACACACACGATCATAAAAAGCAAGAGACAGGCTAAATCCATGAAAAGTCTCCTAACACAAGCCCGAATTCACTCTTCAACACATAAGCCGACAGTAAAAATATGTGGAAGACCCAATTGCGGGATATGCGACTATCTAATTGAGGGATCAGAGTTCTCCTTCAAACAGGGACAAAGGTATACAGTGAAAAGCAACTTCACATGTGCTTCGGAGAACCTAATATACTCACTAACCTGCTCCGGGTGTCAAGAGCAGTACATAGGCCAAACAAAAAATAGTTTGCGTAAACGAATGGCCCTGCACAGATCCCAGATAAAAATTCCCCAAAACAGAAAAATAGCTTTTAGCCAACACATAGATACTTGCGCCAACAAAAAAACACCAAGCTTCAGGATTTTCCCCCTCTACCAATTTAGGGACGATACAACCTCGAGACAACGAATAAGTAAAGAAACTCTCTTTATTACAAAATACAGGCCACTTCTTAACGGGTCTACGACAAACAATTAATATACCTCAACTTTAGAATAAAAGAAATATTCACACACAAATATTACATTCCAAATAATCCATTACTAATCACAGCTAAAATCACAACTATAATCCATAACATGCCAAATTCAAGTCATACAACACCTCACTACTTTAACCCATTCATAGTCTCCCTTCTCTGTTTTTTTCTTCTTCTTCCTCTTCTTCTTCATCATCATCATTATCATCATCATCGTCGTCATAATCATCACCACCATCACCATCATCTTCATCTTCTCCTTCTCCTTCTCCTTCTTCTTCTTCTTCTTCTTCTTCATCATCATCATCATCAACATCGTCATCTTCTTCTTCTTCTTCTACTTCTTCTTCTTCTTCTTCTACTTCTACTTCTCCACCTTCTACCCCTTAACTTTGTCACTAATGTTTTTTAGTATAACACCTACGCAAATTCTATAAACAAGCCTTTCAATAGAAATATTCTCCTGAATTGAACTGCGACTGCCAGCCGCCACTGACCATTCAAAATACGACCATCAGGGCACTCCCAGATTCTCCCACCCCCTTTCCTCATCAGCCGTCTTCCTCTACTACCCTACCAAGAACTCACAACGACCTCCGACACGCAAGTGCAAACAAGGGAGTCAGAGAAAGGCAGAATGCCACTTATATCTGAACACTACTATAGAAATATTCCTTTAAAAAAACTTTTCTTCTAATTTTTCTAAACTTAATTATTTAATCGTTACAGTTGAAAAGGTCTCAAAATGACCGAAACCGGTACTGAAATGTTCACTATAAAATTATTTTGGCATTTTCTATATTTGACTTGTTTTTTCATATATATCAACTCGTGTGTTCCTTTTCACCCTTATACATATATATATATATATATATATATATATATATATATAATATATATATATATATGTGTGTGTGTGTGTGTGTGTGTGTGTGTGTGTGTGTGTGTGTGTGTGGGTGTGTGTGTGTGTGTGTGTGTGTGTGTAATAAAATTTTTATTTTTATTTGTGTTTGTTCAGTAAGAGTTATTTTCTTGTGGCTTCTATGTAGAAATCAAAGTAAATGATTACTATTCCCTACAAAGTTTGTTTTTGTGACCTGGATATCAATGCTTTGAAACTGCTTCCTGTTCCATTACATTTCAGACATATTCAGTGCTAAGGTGCTGAAGCAGAAATATCATTATAGCGAATATTGTACTCAATAACAAATATTTCTTTTCAGATGTTTCACTTTAACCACTTGAGCATGTCTCTTAGTGTCTGATGATATGTGCATCTCCTCATGTGATCAGGAGCAGGGATAGTCAGGGAACATCATAGTTATGTGTTGACATGGATTCTTTGGCGCTGGAATAATGTAATAAAAGCAAACTTTTGTTGGAAATATTAGCCATTTTTCATATTTTCTAAGTGTAAGCAAATAGAAAATAACACGACACAAATCTTTTTAAATAGTATTATATTTTTTGAAATATCCTAATACTAATGAGTTTTGTTACATACTAAGCATAAGTCATAAATATGTAAAGGTGTTCACGTGTGTCCCAAAAACATTTTTGAAAAATGCAATGTAATTTGGTACAATATCAACAATTTTGACGGGATAGGTGTTGATTACAATGACCCCAATCCTCTAGTCGTACTCATTTCATAGAGCCCAAAAGGATTGAAGGATTACCCAATTTCGATTGTATTTGCACCCAAATCCTAAACAGGCGGAAAAATACCCCACATGCAAAATTTCTGCCAACTAATCGTCGTTTTAAATGTGAATTAATAAACAATGATTAGCTATGTAAGTAATCTTTCACACAAAAACACACGCGCGTATGCACACATGCACACGCATATATAATTATGACTATAGTATATATGCATGTATATGTGTGCATGTGAGAGATTAAATAAATCAAATTTATGTGCTATATAAACTTGCATATCAACAGAACAATTACGAATGTTCTGTAAAAATCAGGAAGGAAATTATTCTAATCTCTCGAGTCCCACATAAGCAGACCTCTCGAGGTATTTGGAAAAGTTATAACGTATTCAGGGTATTACTTCAAGTATAATAATGATAATATATATTTTTCCTTAAGATACAATTATGGTTTGTGCACGATAAGCAGATACAATAAAAAATATTCATGGATTCTTATCAGCATAAGACACCAAAGGGATATTTTCTCGGAATATATTCGTTGATATAAATTCCTGTCTGACATGCAGCAAAATATGATGCAAACAAATTTGAAATAGAAGTTATTGCAAGCAAGGTATCTTTGAGAATATAAGTGTTCGGCAATTCGTACATGAAAATAATAATTTTATTTGCAATGATTAAGTAGCAGAAATTTGTCTCAATTGTAAATAGCCTTCGTTGAATATGTTTTTCCAAGAAAGAATTTTGAAATACAATGTCTAGCAAAAAGAATATTAAGCGTTAAAAAGTTGCTCGTGTTACTATAACTATTTGTTGACTCAGTATTGCTAGATTAGTTATACCAGTAAAGTTATTCACATTATTTAGTATTTAGAAAGGGATTGATCATAGAAAATGGTAAACCCATGCGAATAACGGACCTGTATAGAGATAGTTTATCAAGACATGTGAAAGTCATGAAAAGTAATAGTCGCAACTATAAGAGCGGATAATTATTTAAGAGCAGTCTTTTACTTCGATACCCAAACGCAATGATGCATAAGTGGTCAAGTTTCAATATTGTGGAATGAGTCGCATAGTTATTTACGTTTTTGAGAATTGATTTACTACTTTTGGGTTTTTTTCTTAAGGTAGTCTGGATGTCAGACTGCTATACCATAGTGTGCTGTTACTTATTTCATTCTTAATTTTGCTTTTATTTGCTTACAGAATGTAGTCTCTTGTCATTTATTTGCTGTTCTCGATGGGGATTCTAAGATAAAACAAATTTCCGGGATCCATAAGATAGGATCCAAACACTGGGGCCAATACAAATGAGCATATCTTCTCACTGAATATGAAGTCCTACATTCATCTTAGAAATCAATATGATTAGATGACTATAACAATTATTCTACTTTCGTTCAATTCTTCCATTCTGTAAAGAACGTATAAAATGTACAATGACTATATTCCTTTATAGCTAACCTGTCTTTTCGTTCTTTCTTCGTTATTTTTCCTGTATATTTATTTTGTGAAGCCCAAATGTAATTATTGGTATCGCTATTGTAAACATCACCAGTACGGTTTTTGTTATCGGTAGTATTTTTGAATCTTTAGTAAGGACACATAATGAATAACCAGAAATCACTGCCACGGCTGTCCACCAAATAAAAGTATAAGAAAGAAAAATACTTCCAAAAACGACAGCAAAAATATCATTCTCAACCCATCCCGAACAAGACATTCATATAAGCATTAACCTCCCAAGGCGTCAACAACAATGAAACTTCTACACAGACTTGTCTGTTCTTTTTTATTTATCCAAAATAATTCCTACAAGGTGAACCAAAACACCTTCAACATCAATAGCTTTTAACAACAAAGCATTATACAGATGTAGCTGTTGTTGTTGTTCTTAATAATGCTGTATCGCTGCAGGTAAGCTTTATATGAGCAATCTGCTGACTCTAGTTAATATATTTAACTAACTGATACAGACAAAAATTCTATTGCAAACCTCTTCCTAAATTTCAGCATCGATATTTTTTATAGCAAACTGTCATATTATTAATTCATTGCACTTTCGAAAGTTTCTATTTAGAAAAGCAATACAGAATACATAGTTTATTACAAAAAATACTAGTGTCAGTAATAACTGTAGCACACATTCCAAACTCCAGCAGAGATTTTAAGGTGTAGTTCACCTCGTTATCACATTGTGGACCTCAGAGATAAAGGGCACATAGGATATATACCTGGAGGCAATATATACACGTAGATAAACCGAGTTTCATTGAGAATTTAGTGATGGTATCTGGCTTAGTATTTCGAGCGTTGGATTAACACTTATTGATTCGTTTCCTAAGCTACGTGCGCTTTGTGTATTGCTCTTCATTTCATATTATTCCACTTATCTGAAAATTAGTACGAACTGAGTGTTGGAACAGGAATATCTCAGTTAGAACTACTGAAAGCGTTTCTATGACTGTTCGCTTCTACAAAGACTACTACATAATTAGCGATGGTAAGGTACATGCTAACAGCTCATAGTCGCTTGCAACTGATGGTTATGGATATACCACTAGGTTTGTAAATGTAAATAGCATAAATCTAAGATGTTTCTTTTACGATAAATCAGTTCATTACCATCGGTCCCACGTTATTTTAGCCGTGGTTCCTGTATTGCAAATATTTGGTGAAGGTTCCTACTTTCAGATCAAATTCTGACTTCATTTCACCAGTACAAAGCTCAGATAAAGAGACACAAATGTTGCTCTTCATTGGCCATTGAGCAAATAACATGTTTGGTGTCTTTTACATTATTTTAATCGTTACTACAATTAATTTCATAATTAATCCCCTCCACCATCTAGACACATTCAACACGTTCGTCTCCCATAATTTCTTTCACTTCATTGTTTTTCTCACCTTCAAGAATACGCTTGAAACACTTTATTTACACTACAGCATACCACTGAGGTTTCTTCCTCTCTCCGGGTTTTTGCAACGCAGTCTAAATCTATGGTTTTCAGATGATAGGGATGAATACCACTCGCAGCAATTTCACAAAATGCGGTTGACAGAGGAAGCAGTTGACACGACCACGACAATCCTTAGTTAATTTCAAGTAAACTTAAGACGCAACTTCATATATAGTGGTACTAGTTGCTGCTAGAACCTGATTACAGGTGCATGACATGGATTTTTTCATGAAGTACTTAATCTATTCCACTCTAAGTCTATAATTCATAATAATAATCACTTTATATCTCTAATAGCAATGGCCACCACCACCATCATGTATCCAGTCAATAATTTATGTATTCACGTCAGAAGAATATTTTCATAATTATATTTTCTCTTACCATTTCGGTCATTGTATCTAAAGAATTGAAACCAGCGTCCTCTTTTAGAAATTGTCCGGTGTATGTTTGTGAATAACGTTTAGAAGTCTTTAAGTGTGATTGTTGCAGCCTGAGTTTTGTTTTGTTTTCTTTATCATTTCTTTTTCCATCTTCCAATTAAACATGGAGGATAGTACCCAAGCTCCTTATTACAGGGAAAATGATCCAAAAGAGAGGGAGATGGAGAAAAGGAAGGGCCAATCGGAAACACGACCGAAATGTTTACGTCAAAGTGGACCTCGCCGAATGTACCAGGGAGTGACGTGAAACTTACTAACACTTTATACATTACTTACTACGACGGGATTTGAACTTCAAAAGCGAAGTCTATGAATAGGTAATGAAAGGAATTTCATTCGACACCCTATTAATTCTGACAAATTGCATTTCGAATTCCATGACATATATCTAATCTGTCTCCAGTATTAAAACTATAGCTATTCCTATATTTTCAACAACATCAAGCAAATACATGTTAATCTTAGATCTTAGATACTTAATGTTGTTTGTAATTTCGGTTCATCGACATCTGTCTTGTATGCATATGTGTGTATTTATATTTCTGTATATATATATATATATATATATATATATATATATATATATATATATATATATATATACACGCACACACATACTTATACCTATATAAAGTAATACACATATTTCTAGGTATAAATATGGAGGAAGGACTATGGTAACGTGTTTTCGAAAATATTTTAGAAGCCATATGTAGAATGATATTTTGCTGAAATAAGAAACCATAAGAATGCGGTTTATTCATATGTGATATAGCAGTGAATAGATCTTCTTTATGAAACGAATGCAGCGTAGTGATTTTGAAATCGGAAATTGTTTGCGACGCGCATGCGTGGAAAATAATGTATGGAAAGTATTTCGTATAACAGTCATAGTATCAGTATGTTAGTATGACGAAGTTAATACATAAATAATTCTTTATGAGGAATAAGTGCTCAAAAATTTGGCATTAAGTAAGGAAAACTATGCCACGAAATTTTAACTTTTGAGTATGGTACTTTGTTCACATTAAAATTTAAATTTGATATATTTGAATTCCGTATCACGATATTCATATCTACGATGAATTTGATTGTGCCTGTTGCAGTGAAAAGCGCTCTTCATTTGAAGCCGGTCACCTCTGAGAGAGCCTGTTATTTTTTTCTCTGCTAGAGTGAGCAGGAAACCAGTTTCAGTTTACATCCAATCGTATTAGAAATATGGCATCTCAAGCTGCATCTTTCATCGGTCTGCATCCGCGCTGGCGCATCACAATCAGTGGTTTTAAATTGATTATACCAGTCACAGTACGTCGCATTATAGATTTTCCCAGTGTAGATTTTCCCCAATGATTAAATTACACTTGTGGTGTAAATTGACACTGGATTTATAATCTGCCTGTAAACACGGTCTAACTCAACACATACCTATATATGACGAGCTAATAAGGCGGCGAGCTGGCAGAAACGTTAGCACGCCGGGCGAAATGCGTAGCCGTATTTCGTCTGTCGTTACGTTCCGAGTTCAAATTCCGCCGAGGTCGACTTTGCCTTTCATTCTTTCGGGGTTGATAAATTAAGTACCAGTTACGCACTCATCGACATAATTCGTTTGTCTGTCCTTGTTTGTCCCCTCTATGTTTAGCCCTTAAGGGTAATATAGAAACATACGTATGTGTGTGCTTATGCGTCTGTGTGTTTGTTTAGTGAGACAGATGGGTACATACGTACGTACACATATACATACATACATACATACACACATACATACATACATACGTACGTACATACATACATACATACATACATACATACATACATACATACATACATACATACATACATACATACATACATACATACATACATACCTACATACATACATCTGCTTAAGGAAGAACATCAGCAATGTGATGATGTGTAATGCGTGTAAACAAGCAAATTAAAGTACGTCTCACCAACAAAAAAGTGAAGACGGAGACAGTTGATGTTTGGAGAAAAAGGACCATCACTTGGAAACTGATCAACCTAAATAAGGAGCTAAAAGCCATCAATGAGAAACTCCGACATCGGAAGAGAATAACGGAGAGAGAAAAAAATAACAGTATACAGAGACTTGAAACGAGAAGCAATTAACATTATAGAAGCTCCTTCTCAAGAAGACATAGACACTTTCTGGAGTCTGTGACTCGAAGAAATTCGAAAAATTATACTCAAGACATACAGCATTGATGGTGATACCCTAACAACTTTGACCCAGAAACTTCGATTTGCAAAAGTACCTGGAAGAGCCTGATTGACTTTTCGTTCTTTTTCTTGTATATTTATTTTGTGAAGCCCAAATGTAATTATTGGTATCGCTATGGTAAACATCACCAGTACGGTTTTTGTTATCGATAGTATTTTTGAATCTTTAGTAAGGACACATAATGAATAACCAGAAATCACTGCCACGGTTGACCACCAAATAAAAGTATAAGAAAGAAAAATGCTTTCCAAAACGACAGCAAAAATATCATTCTCAACCCATCCCGAACAAGACAGTTATATAAGCATTAACCTCCCAAGGCGTCAACAACAATGAAACTTCTACACAGATTTGTTCTTTTTTCTTTATCCAAAATAATTCCTACAAGGTGAACCAAAACACCTTCAATATCAATAGCTTTTAACAACAAAGCATTATACGGATACTGGCACAAGAAGCTAAATTTCAACCGAACATTTCTTATCAACCTGTACCAGAAATTTCTAAATGGGAATAGTAGCATATCACAATGGTTAGTAACCCGCGCTCTTAATCAGTACATCATATGCTGGTATTAATGAAGGCTACCTTAGGAATGAGAACCCAGGTTCGAAATTTCCCAAAGACACCCCATGAAGGCTGGAGGGTATATCAACTGAAATGTTGTGTTAACAACAAACGAGATGAGGACAAATATCCGTCAAGTGTAAATAATGTAAATAATGTGCATAATTTCTTATCTCTTAAACTTAACCTTGTTACAACATTCTACATTGTAACAAAGCTTTAACCTTGTTTCAACATTCTCAAAGGATATAGGGCTGTATTTTGGTGAGGATAAATGTTGCTATGTGGCTGTAAAAAGAGGGAAAACTATAATCTAGATTAGCAACATCTGCACCAATGACTTAACTGTTGCCCCTATATCTGATGAAGAATGTTACATGTATACAGGTGCTAATGATAACATATCTTACAATGGTGCGTGTGACAAAACACGTGTCACTAAAGAATATTACAGTTGAATATAGAAAATTTTGACCGCGGAACTCTCCGCATTTAATGAAGCAGTGGCTGGCGCACAATATGTTTGCAGTGCCAGTACTCATATTAACAACTCGGCTGCTTGATTAGACGCTTAATGACATCCAAGCCATTGATGTGAAAACCCGGAAGTTACTCACCAGCACACATAATTCCACATCAACACTAATGTAGACTGTCTCAACCTAAAACGAAAACAAGGTGGCAGAGGCTTAATCTCAATCCAGATTGCATCTGAATGTCGTATCATATACCTTCGGCAACATCTTTTAACCACCAAGTGTCGAAGTGCATCCTTTGACCATGTCTGCATCCATGAAGCTGATAACATCCTGAGACTTGGAAAGCAGCTTCTTGAGCAGCATTCCTAGTCTGATAACCTTAAATGCATTCCCTAATTAATCGCACGACTCTGCCGCAAAGAATCAGCAGTTCAAAGGATAAGCGTATATCAGTAGATGATCAATCATGGATATGCTAGTTGAAAGCTCCGAGATGATATTGCCATTGATCATCAAAGCATTCTATGGCGGACGAACAGCCAAATTACTAACTCCCACTTTGAAGGGTATGAGTTTGCAATCCAGGAACTGGAAATGTCAACCAAATACTTGATACACAAAAGAGACAGAGAAGCAGAAAAGCAGTAAAATATGACAACTGATGCAGTTTTTGTGGAGTTCACGCCGAAAATATGATCCACATCATAGTCAGTTCTCCGAAAATGTCATTAGGGTATAATCTGCCGATGAGACATGATGTAGCTCGGACACTGTATAATGAGATCTGTTGGAAAGATAACCTCGAGGACAGAGATATAAAAACTCACAGTTTAATAGAAGCCATAGCCAGTCATAATAAAAAAGGAGTACTGGAGGTATGCCCCAACGAAAACCTAAATAAAATGTAAAGGCAATAAACTTGATATAATGATTTGAAACAGAGAAGGGAAACTGCGTACAACTGTGGAAATCTGCTACCCAGCGTATGCTAACATAGAACTGAAGATCAACAAAAAACAGAATATTTACGCTGAAGTATTGAGAAATCTACCCATATTACAAGTTTAGATTTATTCCAGTAATTATTCTGACACTGGAATAAGTTACACAGTTCCTAAATACAAATGTTGAGAGATTAGGTTTCTCAAAACTCCAGAAAGGAGAAAGCTGTTTCGAAGAGTAAAAATTCAAGGCTTTACTGAAACTGTTAAAATATGTAAAACTTTCCAAACATTTATCAGTTGATTATATAGGAGCATGTCTAGATACGCAATTATATGCGTAAAAATACACACATAAAGCACAACCTACAAATGTGCACCTATACATACATATATACATACATTCATACTCACATACATACATTAATTCATAAGAGAACGAGCCACTGTCAACTTCATACGGGCAGATAGAGAAGACTGTAAAAATTATGTTTGAACGTTTCATTAAGAATAATGCTGACTCCTCTAATCAAATCAGCAACTAGTTAATATCTCCAATTATAAGTTAGAAAAATACATTTTAGTTTAAACCACATGGAATTTCGTGAACAGGAACATGGCTTAAATGAACATAAACACTCCTGATGAAAATGCTATGTCAGAAGACGTAAGTACTTTTTCGATTTTACTTGGGATTTACATCTAAACCAAGATGTGCTTCGGGGCTCAACAGACAACTGTGGAATATATACAACTTTGAATCATCGTGAAACCCAATTCCCCAGTAAACTTTTTAAAACTTTCGTCAAGTGGCAGGCCATTCTTAACAAGATTAAGAAAAAGTAATCCTAAAATTCAATGTTCAAACGATGTTTGAAGAGCACGTGGCACCATGTGGCGTTAACAACGAGGACATTAGTACCCTTGTATCCACAATTACTATCACTGTCAAAGAAAACCTAGGAAACCTCTGCAGTGTATATGCTAACGATACTACTAAACAAGGACTGATTCTAAATACGATTCTAAATAAGATCTGTGAAGATCTTTAACCATATTCGATGATTAACCACGATAATACAATCTAAGCAGAATAATGATTTTACACCTGACCAATTACCTCTTATGAATAAATTTACAAAACTCTGGTATCCCTTTGCATCAAACTCTTGCAGGAAGATTAATTCCCTAAAACACAAATTTGGGCGCTGAGTGTATATCTCTGCTACAATATTTTTAAGGAGCCTGAATAATCACAAGTCTAAAACTGGAATTATACAGAAAGATGAAGAAGGAAATTATTACTCTTAAGAAAACTTTCAACCTCAAGAATGTGTTTGAGATTTTGGAATGAAAAGGTTAAGTTCAGTTTTAAAGTCTTCTGGCTAATTAGAGTAGGGAGAGAATGCTGCACCAACATTTACAGTAAAACATGAAATTGATCTTGACATTTTCAGCATAGTTATAGGCAAATAGTATAAAGGGAAGGTACGATATTTTACAGAAAACCACGCTCTCTTACTTGTTTCAGTCATTTGACTGCGGCCATGCTGGAGCACCGCCTTTAATCGAGCAACTCGACCCCGGGACTTATTCTTTGTAAGCCCAGTACTTATTCTATCGGTCTCTTTTTGCCGAACCGCTAAGTGACGGGGACGTAAACACACCAGCATCGGTTGTCAAGCAATGCTAGGGGGACAAACACAGGCACACACACACACATACATACATATATATACATATATACGACAGGCTTCTTTCAGTTTCTGTCTACCAAATCCACTCACAAGGCATTGGTCGGCCCGGGGCTATAGCAGAAGACACTTGCCCAAGATGCCGCGCAGTGGGACTGAACTCAGAACCATGTGGTGTGTTAGCAAGCTACTTACCACACAGCCACTCCTGCGCCTAATATGTTTATTTCAAATAACTATGGAAGATCGGATTGAAACACAAAATAGGCTTGCACAGAAAAATTTTGTAATCAAGAATGAAGCCACCGAGGTGACAAAAAACTATAGCTCCTGTACACATGCTGTCTCAACCAGTTTATCGAGGATCATTGTGAGTCCAGCGACAAGCTCACTGTAAAACAAGCAGGTTGCAATAATGGAGTGTGGAGGACGTGCTGAAACAGATTTCATAAGTAAATCAGTAGTGATGAAACTATGTAAAAACTTGGCAAGTGTATGACTTCATTATGTGAAGGCATTCAGCTCTATTTCTCAGTCGTGTCTGCTGGAGTGTCTACATTTGCCACAAGTGCTTGCTCCTTTCATTCCTGCCTTTGAAAGCCTAATAATTTTACACTTACAAGTGAGAGCCGAACGATCTTCTTCAATGTTATATTTCAAAGGGAATATCGAAGAGATATTTCTTTTAGAGATTTTTTTCCAAATCCTTCTGTAATTCTGTTCATTTTGGCATTAAATCCCTTATCATTTCTTCAACAAAAAAACAAAAAACAGAGGGCTACATGTTTTTCTTGCAATTGTTATCGATATTAATGTAACTCATAATTTCTTTGTGGATGACATCATGCGAAAAAAAAACCCCAGCTGCAATTAATAAATTATTCAGCTAAAGTAATAATGAAATTTAGTCAAATGAAATGATCGTGTCTGATCTTTGGATGTGGAAAGCACATCTCGCAGATTCAAAACTTATGCATCAATGGCCTCACTATATCTCCTGTCTCCCACAAAGAATGCTACAAGCAAGTAGGCATTGATGATAAAATATCACATGAAAATATTGTGAATAAATGAAAAATGACTTGAGAATATTATTCCCGACTGATTAAAGTGCGGCAGACAGAACTCACTCCTCTTACAAAAATAATATATCACATAATAAAGTATCAGAACTCTGGAAAACTTCTGGAAAACTTGGCTGGTCTATAGACGAAATCTCCTTCATATACGTAAAATCCATAAGATCCTGACATCAGATTGTCATATCCTCAGAAATAGTGATCTCAACATTTTCTATGAAAGAGACGAAAGCGGTAGAGTTGTGAGATCTGCGCAGATAGCCTCTGAATGTCAAATGATACAGCACTTGCAGAACCGTAGCAACAAAAAGCAAAAGCATTAACTTATTGCAGGGAAGTGAATACTACAATATCCTTCTTGTCAACGACGAGCTACACCGCAAACATTCTCTTCCTTATGACCTCCTATAACCCCCAAAACCGGACTAACATACCTCAAAGAAGATATGGTTGGGAAACGGTCAGCATTCCAGAAATAGATTATGCAAGTTTTGTGAAGACGTGAAGAAGACACTAATTTTGACGTGAAATGCAAACTTTCTTGGAATCGTGACCTCTATATTGCATCGCAGGTAATAGATTTACAGTTCCAAAACAGGATATTGCAAAACTATACCTAATAAACAATAGAAAGTGCGAAACGCTTGAATCTCCAAGGAGCAACAAAGGATACAGATTATTTCATATCTCTGAGGAAGATATCGCACATGATTGGCAGCTCTTCTAAAATATCATCTAGTTACTACTTTCCTCTGTGACGCGACACTGTTTAAAAACAGTCATTCAGAAAAAAATATTGCCCGAGAATAAATATAGTATATTCTCTTGATATTGAGTACATGCACAATCATCAACACAAGAAAGGTTCGTCAAACTATCCCAACAAAACATCTATTAATTGAAAGCAACAAGGGGCCGCATATTGTTGATATGGACAGAGAAGTAAAATATGTGCCGTCAGAGATTTCAGCTGTCCTGCTGATCTGAATGGTTTTGATGATCAAAGAGAAAGAGGATAAATCTGGATAATTGTTTCACAACCTTCATCTGCTATATCCAGTTTAAAGATTTTCATTTCTATCAATGATAATTGATCACGTTTGTGTGTTAACGCTTAAATGACAATCTGGATCAGTTAAGGTTTTCAGAAATAGTAATGAAATGAGCATCTGGCACACAAGAAAATCACAAACTGTAAGTGCAACAGTAAAAGTATGCAAGGCTTTCGTCACGTTTCATCATACAACGAGTTTCCCCGTAGATATTGTCAAACAAATTCTTCTCAGAATTTATAAATTGATCAGAGTAAAGTATTCGTCAAAATTTCTTCCGCAGAGATATTACAATCTTGAATAACGTAAGTGTGAAGAGATATTTTTCACGGCGGAATATGCTTGAACTCATTTATATTTAAAATTAGGATGTGTGTGTGTGCGCGGGCGCATGTGTTGGATGGTTTAAATGTTGGGTGGAAAATGTAGGCAAATAATGAAGACATCTATTGACAAATGGTAATTGTCATGGAAAATATATTCTAACCAGTAATTATCGTTTTGTTAACAGTATGTTATTGAACTAGAAGCAAAGAAATGCAATTTAGTAACGAGAATCATTTCAACACCGATTTTTCAAGCTCAACACCTACGCACAGAAAATTCAATTTTCTCGTGCATTCCTTGATTTTTTTTCAGTTCCTATTTCTGAGAATCACAGAATAAAGTCATGTTGATTCCTCATATTGTTAAGAATTCAAAGAATTATACTTCAAAATGAAGTTCATTGAGTCAAAGCAGATGATGAATTCTGGAATGAGAGAAACACAAAATAAATAAGAAATATATCTCTGAAATATTTTGTTACAAAGATTTAGCAAAATACGAAATATGCAAGGGATGTTAGAGAAGCAATTATCCTCAGATTCTTTTTCGCTTGTAAACATTTCTAGTGATATTTCATTGATGTTTAGGAAATTGGAAAAATATACGTGTTATGGTTTTTAATAAAACATTCGGCACAGAATTATTCAAAACTTCCGAGATGTACAAATGTAGTTAAAAGCTTGTAAGCTCACCGAAATAAGATAAAATAAAATAAACTAAAAATACGAAAGGTTCCTGATTAAAAGACGCCCCGATTGAACTATGTTATAATGGCTAGATTAATACCATTTTGGCAATTCGGGAATTCACATTCATAACTTCTGAAAAGTATTTTAAACAATTTCCCAAATAGCGAATGCTATATTGGTTTGACGGAAAAGAGCAATTTTGAATGGTAACTCAAAAAATCTTGTTGCATTATTGATTGTGGCTGATTATAGATCGATTATTGTCTGCTATTTTTCTTTGTAAATTCTGTAGCGCTTTGATATTAATAGCGGATTGTGATTGTTTAAGTTAAAGAATAAAATAGATAAAATATGAAGAACAACTGAATGTCTGGCAACATACAGTTTTCCAGTCTATATTCTGCATACATATAAAGGAAAAACGCAGTAATTTATATACACACAAACGCACGCACACACGCATGCGTAAATACATGCATACACACATACACCCATATATATATATATATATATATATATATATATTATATATATATATATATATGTACATATATATGTATGTATAAATGTATGTATATATACTTAGTACATAACCGTTTGTAGGCAGATAAGTAAGTAGGCAGGTAGTTGGGTAGAGAGGCATAGGAAGGAGCGCGAAGCTTAGTGTAAGATTATGGTTTCCATTACTGGATCGGGCGACTCGTTGTGTTCTTGAATATAATATTTCATTTCAGGTTGCTCTAATGCCTTTAGCTGGGCAAAATGAGTAATCCTACGCCTGACAGACGTAGGGAACAGGTACGCTCAAGGCCAATGAATCTAATCTATGTAACTCGGGAAGGATCTTTATTCGTTTTCTCTCTCTCTCTCTCTCTCTCTCTCTCTCTATATATATATATATATAATATATATATATATATATATATATATATATATATATAGATAGATAGATAGATAGATAGATAGATAGATAGATAGATAGATAGATAGATAGATAGATAGATAGATAGATAGATAGATATGTATGTATGTATACGCACACACATAGAGGGTAAAACGAATACAGATCCTTATATATACTACCAGAAATAGCGTTCTACGGGCGGTTTTCTGCTGACACTTTGATAATATTTTCACATTAGATTCCCAGTTCTAATAATGTTTTGTATATTACATCTAATTACACTATGCAACAAGTTTCAGGTTCGAAAGAAGTTCAAGTTATATAAACACATGCACTTCGTCAATGTCACTTCTTTCATATTAGTCAATTAGTTAAGTAGCTAACTAGCTAGACTTTTGTTTCTTTAACGCGATGCTAAACTGTCCGTCGGTTGTTAATGTGTCAATGTCCCTTCGTCGCTATTCGCGACATTATCATTGACGTGCCCAAACCCTTCCAGGTCTGCCTTGATTGTGTTTGAGCATTAGTCTTGTACC
Organism: Octopus sinensis; assembly: GCF_006345805.1. Taxonomy (NCBI): domain Eukaryota; kingdom Metazoa; phylum Mollusca; class Cephalopoda; order Octopoda; family Octopodidae; genus Octopus; species Octopus sinensis. The sequence goes on along the minus strand of NC_042999.1, from coordinate 28,604,876 downwards.
TTTATGTATTTATTCTTCAGCGTGTTTATATAAATGTATTATTTCTTCGAAGAGAAGGGATATCGTAAAGTAAACGAAGAGTATGTGTGATTGCATGTTTTTGAGTAATTGTGTGATTGTATATCTGTGTTAGTGCTTGTGAGTGTATATACATATGTTATCCGTGACCTCGTTAATGGTTCTTTTTTTTTTTCTTTTTTTCTTCTGTTCAAAGTCAGTTTGGTATGAGACCAGCTGGGATTTTCTTTTCATCCCTGAAACTGTTTTAATGTCACTACAGATCTAGAATCAATGTAATGATACTTCTTCATTACCAATGTGGTTTCCATGCTATATTTAATCTACAGGAAGAAGTTGAAGCCACGAGGGCTCCCCTATCTACGAGTTAAGATGGGAAATGCACGCTGGAATTTATGGATCTAGTCTTCCTTATTCGTAAAATGAGCTACCCCCTCTTAATTTCGCTCAGATTACTTTCAATTTTAATGTATCGATGCAACTCTGAATTTTGATTACGATGAAGCATTTACTTTATCTCGTAAATGAAAGAATCTGGTGTTTGGAATTAAATTCAGGAAATTTGGGTAATTATAGCCAATCAACAGACAGCATGGCATAAGCATCTTACCATGACAACCGCACGCTGTGTTGTGGTTCACTGTTGCCAGTGACTCTGTTGTCTATGTTGATTTCCCTGCGTGTTTTGTCCTGTTTCTGTGTGTTAGAATATAACATACTTTTCTGTACTTCTATGTGTTAGACGTTTTCGGTACTTCTTCTGTGTACTAGTGTTTTTACATTTTCCATTTCATATTTTTGGGACTCATTGACTCAGATAGCTGGATTTATGATTTTACACATGCACTCATATATTAATGATGTACATAAATGCCTGGCGGGTATACATAATATTGAAGTACTCATAAAGTAAATACATGCAGATATTATAACAAATTTTAAAAAGTGACAAAAACATACAATCAATGAAGAGACAAAAGAAACAGTAATATGATACATGTTGATTTTATTAGGTATTTCTTTTTATTTAGAAACCTACAATGAAATTCAGTATTTCTGCTTATCGTGAAACCTACAATGAACACGTCAGACGCAAATCTATGTTGACACCGCTCCTCCAAACGCAGAAAATTTCTGTCTCGCTATTGGCTAAACATACACAGTTTTTTTTTTTTAAACAGCATTAACTTGTTCTAAATTTTTTTTCCACAACATCATATTTTTAAAGCAATGATACTGAATGCTACGTTATTATAGCCAATTTTCAATTTTCT
>NC_042999.1:28568584-28598584 GCF_006345805.1 Octopus sinensis | reverse complement strand
AACTTATTCGGGTAATAATCATCCGCTCCTCTGCCACCGCCATGTCCGAATGCATGAAATCAAATAACATCTGAATGAGTGAATTATGGTCAACATCCAGGAAGTCTAGACGTCGGAGACTAAACTGGCTACCCCACAGAACATGTTCTGTGAGGCGGAAGATTTTATTTCTAATCAGTCACACTGCTGGATGAAAAACAACGCCCGTTAAAGGGCGGGTGAACTCTGGATTGTCAGGAGCCATAAAAATAGAAGTTCGTTATTAGAAATGCTACCAATGCAGCCATTACAGTTAGGATGCAAGTAATTATAAGAATGAATACTCTGACAACAAAAACGGTAGGGAACATCGTAATAGAGAAAGGTTTAACAAAGTGGTAGGAGATACTTTTTTTAATTTGTCTGGTAACCGCCAAAAGATGGCTTCCCGATAACAACAATGGTGTCTAAAACTCATAATCACAGTGCCCTTTATAAGTGTAATCCCAAACAAAGATTGTCACAGCTATGTTCACTAGATCCAAACCTCGAGTGAAAATCTCTTGCGCTGCAAGTGCTCAACCGTGCAACATAGTGGCCTGCTCGTTATTCGAATACTTCTAGATTAACACAAGATGAAGTTAAAACAACAGCTCAACTGTAATGGAAGGCTATTCCTGAAAGGAACCTGTCAAAATAATTTGCAGAAATGTTATAGACAAGAAAAATCTAATACTGAAAATACAATGACTATCTTAATTGAAATTGGAGATCTTTACAATAGTGAAAGAACGTGGGCTTGACTACTCTGAGCCCGAAGATAATCAATCAGAGCAACATCAGGGACTAGTAATGGGACCGATAAGCCCTCACAAAATAAGCAGCCGTCCAGACGTGGAAGGAAAGAGTGTTTCAGAAAAAAAAATGAAACTTGCTACAGCACCAAAATGATATGCAAAATATTGAAAGGATGGAGTAACCAGCTCTGAGTCAAATCGAAAATGGAAAAAACTAAGTATTGAAAAAGATAGAGAAACTCTTAACTAAATTCATGTTTGAAAATATAACATGTTTACATAAACTTATACACTGCGCAGTCTCTCACGATGTGTAAATTCTTGGGGTTAAAAGCCAAAAGAAAGCAGAAAAGAGAATGGTGGTAATGAAGAATTGAGAACTAAACTAAAGACCTCAAAAAAATGTTTGGATAGTTACATGGAATCATAGAAAAGAGGAATTTGAGCGAAAGACAAAAGAAGGAACTGCAACAAAATTACATTAGGCACAAAAAACTGCAGGTAGTTAAATAAAAGTTGAGGAAAAAAATCAACACAGTGTAAGGTAAAACAATAAACCGATGCCAACAGAAAACAAATCAGTGCTGGCAGAATACACTCCTAAAAAGCAACGACAGAAAATTCTATAAATAACTGACCTATGAGGAGGCGCATCAGGGGAATGATATGCCGGTTGCTGATGCGGTAAGAAAATTCTGGGCAGAAATCTGGAGTAAAGAAGTCCAAAAGTAAAATGGTTGCGAGAATATAAAAAAATATACCGTCTATCACCTGCTGATGCTGTATTAGGATAAAAGCCGTGGTCAGTATGCATCTTTACTGAACCACTGCCGTGATGGTTTCAGATTTGATCCATCTTCCCGGCAGCTCGCTGTCACACGTCCATGCTGTTTGGTATTCGCTGCGGGACTATCATTCTTCTTCTTCTTCTTCTTCTTCTTCTTCTTCTTCTTCTTCTTCTTCTTCTTCTTCTTCTTCTTCTTCTTCTTCTTCTTCCTATTATTATTATTATTATTATTATTATTATTATTATTATTATTATTATTATTATTATTATTATTATTATTATTATTATTATTATTATTATTATTATTATCATTATGTTTTTTCCTTCTTTCTTCAAATTTTCTTCCGTTTCTCGCCGTGTGTTTTCCATACACCTAGGGCAGAGAAAGACATTGTATGCATTCCCATATTACACGCGCAAATTCACAGATGAAATATGTATTTAAAATTTAATAAATAAATAACTTCATGGATGGATGTTATTTTCACAGCGATAGTGCTCTTCTCAGTATATGAGCCGTTCCAGTTAATACGATTTTTTGCACTTCCTGTAGGGATGGTAAACCTGGAATCATTTTAAAATAGGTTTCAGTACCATTTTTTATCATTCCTAGAGATCCTACAATCACTGGTACTGTAGTCGCCTTGAGATGCCACATTTTGCCACATTTCTTTATTATTATTATTATTATTATTATTATTATTCAGTAGTTTTATTTTTATAGCGTGCTTTCACTTCACTACCGAGCGCAGCTCTGTGTGCCTTGGGTATGTGCTGTGATTTGTTGTGATGCTCTGATGGTTATTGTATGGAACGTGTTCTGCGTAGGATGTGTGCAGTACCTAGTAGTGCAATTTTCTGTATGTTATATGTGTTTGTAAGTCGTGGTGTTTTTGTTATGTATTTATCTGAATATTTTTTTATCACGCCTACTATGATAGGAATTGTTTCTGTTTTCAGATTCCACATTCTAGTTACCTCTATTTCCAGGTCTTTGTATTTTGAGAGTTTCTCCATTTATTTTAGAGACACGTTGTCATCTGTCGGTATTGATACATCAATTAGAAAGCATTTTTTTCCTTCATGATCTCTGACAACTATATCTGGTCTGTTGGCCTTAATTTCTCTATCTGTGTGTATCGGCATATCCCAGAGTATGGTTGCTTTCTCGTTTTCCGTGACCTTTTCTGGTGTGTGCCTATACCATCTTTTTTCTGTTGTTATTGCATAATGTTGGCATAGCTTACAATGTATGTAGGTTCCAACTCTGTCATGTCTGTGAATATATTCCTTCTTAGCCAGGACTGGGCAGCTAGAGAAAATATGATTTATTGTTTCTTGTCCACCTCCACATATTCTGCAGTTACTTGTAATATTTCTTTTCATTACATGTTTTTGGTAATTTCTGGTGGGGAGGCTTTGGTCTTGTGCTGCAATTAAAAATCCCTCTGTCTCTGCTTTGAGTCCTGAGCTTCTCAACTATTGCTGAGATTTTTCTTTGTCTATTTCTTTTGCGTTTAGTTTAGTGCAGTATTTACCATGAAGGGGCTTTTCTTGCCATCGTTTTATCATGGTTCGTTGCTGTTCTATTTTTAGTTTGGATTTCATTTGTTTTATAGCTTTTGTTGTTTCTTCATCATCTTCTTCTTCTTCTTCTTTATGTTTATTAGGTGGTATGATTTCTTGTTTGTATTTGTCAGCTTCCTTAAATACTGAGAACAGTTTTTTGTTTTGCTCGTGTTTTGCTGCTATCTGGATCACTTTTCCTTCCTTCTGAAGTAGATATTTTTGCAGTCCTATGGTGGTTATTTTATAGTAGTTTTCCAGCTGTATAAGGCCTCTACCACCTTCTATACGTTGTATATATAGTCTTTCTGTGTCAGATTTTGTGTGATGCATCCTAGATCCTGTCAGTATTTTTCTTGTTTTCCTATCTATTTTGGACAGTTCATTATTATTATTATCATTATTTTTATTTTTATTTTCATTATTATTATTATTATTATTATTATTATTATTATTATTATTATTATTATTATTATTATTATTATTATTATTATTATTATTATTCTATGTTTGACTTTTGCTTTATATTTGTACAAGATGGCTCCAAGTCTCACCCAGAGACCTCAAAAGGCAACAGGTTGGAAGTTCGTATTGTTGTTATGCCTTGTGTGCCATATATTTGGTTTTGTATTTAGTGTTGTACTAGTGAATGCCTAAAAAAACGAAAATTATGTTTGTTTTAAAACTTGAAGTTACATAGAAAGTAATTTGCGTAGGATATGAGCAGTTCCCATGAGCACTATCTTTTGAATTTCTGCCGTTTTTGAGTTTCCTTCTATCTGAATTAGGTAGCAATCCTTTTGCTATCATTTTGCTGTCATTCCCAAGGCACCTACGACAACAGGTATTGTTTTAGGCGGCAAGCTGGCAGAAACGTTAGCACACCGGGCGAAATGCGTAGCCGTATTTCGTCTGCCGTTAAGTTCTGTGTTCAAATTCCGCCAAGGCCGACTTTGCCTTTCATCCTTTCGGGATCGATAAATTAAGTACCAGTTACGCACTGGGCTTGATCTCATCGACTTAATCCGTTTGTCTGTCCTTCTTTGTCCCCTCTGTGTTTAGCCCCTTGTGGGTAGTAAAGAAATAGGTATTGTTTTAGTTTTCAGGTTCCACATTTTGCTGATTTCTATTTCAAGATCTTTATATTTGATCAGTTTTTGGTAGGTCTTGACAGATACGTTTATGTTGATTGGGACATTCATATCAATGAGGAGGCATGTTCTTTGTTTGAAGTCTTTTACTATGATGTCTGGCCTATTCGCGTCTATCTTTCTGTCAGTTATTATTAGTTTTATTATTATTATTATTATGTTTTTTTTCCTTCTTTCTTCAAATTTTCTTCCGTTTCTCGCCGAGGGTTTTCCATACACCTAGGGCAGAGAAGGGCATTGTATGCATTCCCAGATTACACGCGCAAATTCACGGATAAAATATGTATTTGAAAATTAATAAATAAATAACTTCATGGATGGATGTTATTTTCACAGCGATAGTGCTCTTCTCAATACATGAGCCGTTGCAGTTAATACGATTTTTTGCACTTCCTGTAGGGATGGTAAGCCTGGAATCATTTTCAAATAGGTTTCAGTACCATTTTTTAACATTCCTAGAGATCCACCAATCACTGGTAGTGTAGTCGCCTTGAGATGCCACATTTTTTCAATTTCCATTAGCAGGTCTTTATATTTACTAATCTTGTCAAATTCTTTCGCCTCTATATTTTTATCACCGAGAATACTCATGTCAATTAATAAACACATCCTTTTTGTCTGATCTTTTATAATGATATCCGATTTATTGGCTTTTATAGTCCTGTCGGTCTGCACGGGGAAGTCCCATAGAATCGACACATTTTCTCCCTCAGTCACAGCTTCAGGATGATGTTTATAGCATTTGTCAGTGGTTTTGATTTTATAATGCCGACATATTGTCCAGTGTAAATACTGGCCGACTCTGTCATGTCTTGCTTTATATTCTGCAGGTGCTAAGACTCTACACCCTGAGATTAGGTGGTCAATTGTTGCAATCTCATCGTTACAGAATCGGCATTTTGGGTCAGCTCCATTTTTCATCACATTGGCTTCGTAGTTCCGGGTAAATAAGCTTTGTTCTTGAGCAGCTAATATGAAACCTTCACTCTCTGCATTTAGCCCTGAACTTCGTAATCATTGGTGCGTGTGTTTCTGGTCGACATCAGCTTGTTTGCTACGGGCCACATACTTGCCATGGAGAGGTTTCTGATACCATCTGCTAGCTAAATTTTCATGTGCTTTTGTCTTTGAAATTAATTTTATTTTCTTTGCAGCTGCAGTTGGTGCATTTCCTTCAGCCTGATCAATCTAAGAGATCAGCAGCGAACTTTTTGCTCTCTTTGAAAATAGAGTGAAGTTTTTTTTCGGTCTTTCATGTTTTTCAACAAGTTTTAGCATCCAATCGTTGGTTGCTTCAAAGTATTTGGCCAGTCCGATTGTGGTTGTTTTGTATGTAAGTTCAAGCTGGATCAAACCTCGACCTCCCTGACCTCTGGGAAGGTAAAGGCGATCCACGTCTGCCTCTGGATGGTGCAAGCTACTGACTTATTACAAGTCAGTAGCTTCGGATTGTCCTGTCAATATTCATTAGTTCACTAGTATTCCAGTTAAGCACATTGAAGCTATAGAGAACAACTGGTACTGTTAAGGAATTATTATTATTATTATTATTATTATTATTATTATTATTATTATTATTATTATTATTATTATTATTATTACTATTATTATGATCATCATCATCATCATCATGCTTAGCTTCTAACGCTTGAAATGTATTACGTTGTCAAATGTTCACTTCCAGTCAACTAATGTAACTCCTTATTTTTCAAGCACCCTCCTGAATATTTGAGTAATTCCAAACAGTGCTGTTTTCTAGTTGTGCTGTAAACGCATTACGACCGCTTGCTTTCAATGTATTTGTCAAGATCTTTAGTAACTGTTCTTAAGGCTTCGACAATTGTTTATATTACTACAACCTTTCGCAGCGAACACAACTGCTTAACCTCCCAAGCTAACCTTTCATCACTTACGACTTTTTTTTCTTCTTTAAGTCACACAGTTTCATGTTGTACATTTATGATGTAGGGCTGTTCACATAATTTGTCAATTATCATATAACTTATTTCAAATTCTCCACCTCATGATATCACGGAATCATAAAGCCCCGGCAGAATCTTTGCATTGTAAGTTTCGATAATGCCTTCAGGCTGATGTTCGTTCTATATTTCTGCCCCGTCAGATCCATACTTGTTCCAATGTGCTCAATAGACTATTCTTGTTATGTTCCGGTGTCAATTCTTATATTCATCCGCAGCAATTGGCGTACGGTGAATGGTAGTATGTCATACGGATTCTTAATTCTGCATTTATCGTTTTCAGGTATGTAGTCTATTTTGAATTTCATGTGACTAGGTTTTAACGCTTATTCTTTAGTAACACAGATTAAGGCTTCAAAGTCTTTGAACCGACAGAATCGTAGGCGTTCTGGGCAAAAGGATTAACCGCATTTCTTTGAACACTTTACAATCTCAGTTCAAATTCTCTCGAGTTCGACCTCGCCTTTCCTCATTTTCAGGGCTCGAAATTACAATACTTCTCTACAACAACAACAAAAACTACTACTACTACTACTACTACTACTACCACCACCACTACTAGCACTACTACTATTACTACTACTACTACTACTATTACTACTACTCATAATAATAATGATAATAATAATAAAAATAATAATAACAATAATAATAATAATAATAATAGTAATAGTAATAATAATAATAATAATAGTAATAATAATAATAATAATAATAGGGATAGATGAAGGCTCTGGTATTCAGCATGCAAGCATGAAAGAGAAGATCAGGAAGGAATGTTATAGGAGAGTTCGTGCAGTTCTGAAATCTGAACTAAATGCACGTAACAAGGTGTTAGCTATAAATTCCTTAGCAGTTCCAGTTGTTACTTATAGCTACAATGTGTTGAACTGGAATATGAGTGAAGTAAAGAATATAGATAGGAAAATACGCAAGCTGCTGAGTTGTAATAGGATGCACAACCCAAAGGCAGACGTAGATCGCCTTTACCTTCCCAGAGCCCAAGGAGGTCGAGGCCTGATCCAATTTGAACTAGCTTACAAAACAACCACAATTGGACTGGCCAAATATCTCGAAATATCGAATGACTGGATGCTAAAGCTCGTGGAAAATCACGAGAGACGATAGAAGCTTCATTCTATCATAAAGGAAAGCAAAAAATTTGCTATTGATCTCATGCAGGATACCCAAACTGAACAACCCGAGGGAAGTACGGCAACTATTGTTGCAAAGAAGGTGAAAATGATGGCAATGAAAAAAGCGCACGAGCAATTGGCTGATAGGTGGGAGGAGAAACCTCTGCACGGCAAATATGTGACCCGCAGCAAACAAGCTGATGTTGACCAGAAGCAAACCCATCAGTGGCTACGGAGCTCAGGGCTAAAAGCAGAGAGCGAAGGTTTCATCCTGGCTGCTCAAGATCAAAGCCTATTAACCCGGAACTACCAGGCCAATGTGATGGAAAATGGAGCAGACCCAAAATGCCGATTCTGCAACGACATGATTGAAACAGTGAACCACCTAATCTCTGGATGTAAAGTCTTAGCACCAGTGGAGTATAAATTAAGACATGACAGAGTTGGCCAATATCTCCACTGGCTAATAAGTCGGCATTACAATATCAAAACTGCCGACAAGTGGTATAATCACCACCCTGAGGCTGTAACTGAAGGAGAAAATGTAAACATTCTGTGGGACTTTCCAGTACATACAGACCGAACCATCAAGGCCAATAAACCAGATATTGTTGTGAAAGACCAAAACAATAAAGTTTGCTTATTGATCGACATGAGCATCCCCTGTGATCATAATATCTCAGCGAAAGAGTTTGACAAGCTCAGAAAATATAAAGACCTACTCATTGAAATTGAGAAAATGTGGCATCTCAAGGCGGTTACAATACCAGTGATCGTAGGAGCACTAGGAATGATCAAGAAGGGAACCGAAAATTATATGAGAATGATTCCTGGCTTACCATCCCTGCAAGAAGTGCAAAAGATTGTCTTAACTGGTACATCACACGTATTGAGAAGAGCATTGTCGATGTGAGAACTGTTGCTGCTCATGTATTTTAATTTAACTTAAAAAAAATTTTTTTTTAAATGAACGAACTATTGAGTTTGGTTTAATGGCCTACCAATGTATACTATGAGTTTCTTTGCCCTAGGAGTCGGGAAGACACTCGGCAAGAAATGGAAGCAAATTTGAAAGAAGAAAAAAAAAAAATAATAATAATAATAATAATGATAATATTAATAATAATAATAATAATGCCCCAATGCAGTACCAGACAGTGGCTCTCATGGCTTCTGATCTAAACTGATTGGAAGTGTTATCATGTTCATTGTTTTGTATTGGTATAAATGATGGGCTACAGCAAATATTCTGCTCAATACCACAGATTTGCTTGTCGGTTGTTTGACCTTAACCAATTGAGCATGTCCTTTAGTGGCTGATGATATGTACATCTCTGATCAAGAGCAGAGGTAGTGGGGAGCATCATAGCCATTTGTTGAAAGGAATTCTTAGAGGTTTGAATAATTCACCTCTGGAAACATGGGTGTTTCGTCCAACATCCTTAAACAACCCTTATTCAGGGACCTTCTGAGTGGGATGGGCTACTCTATCAGAAGAAATTCAAACTGGACCCTACCTGCAAGGTCATGCGCTGTTTATCTTGATATGAGATCACCATGTCGCGCACATATGGTTGTGATGCATGCACCTGGTGTACCCTTATCAGACGGGTTGTCATGATGGGTATACCGGGCTTCGTTTATTTTACCCCAGTTTCACTCTGATGGCATGCGCTGCTCTCTCACTCAATAATAATAATAATAATAATAATAATAATAATAATAATAATAACAATAGTAATAATAATTAATGGTATTTCTTTTTCTATCAGGTTTTGTTGACATTATCGGAGTCTTGCATGCGTAGCGGGCTTGTTGTCTGCTTCCTACGGTACCGTGCTAACTGTTCTTTTCAACTATTTAATAATTTCCAGATTATTCTTACCGTGCCAAGGAGGCAAAGCTTTCCATACAGTTCCTCTGTGGACTCTATTCCGATTTCCCTTATATTCCTCTTGAGGTAGTTATTATTGTTGTTGTTGTTATTGTAATTATTGTTATTATTATTATTATATTATTATTATTATTATTATTATTATTTTATTATTATTATTATTATTATTATTTTTATTGGTAGTAGTAGTAGTAGTAGTAGTCATCATTGTTCGACCGTGGTCGAGACAATGGAATTTACCATGCTACGCCAGACTTGTAGTAGTAGTAGTAGTAGTAGTAGTTGTTGTTGTTGTTGGTGGTGTAGTAGTAGTAGTAGTAGTAGTAGTTGTAGTATTAGTAGTAGTAGTAGTAGTAGTAGTAGTAGTAGTAGTAGTAGTAGTCGCAGCAGCTGCATTGGGTGAGAGGCGGCGAACTGGCAGAATTGTTTCCCGGGAAAATGCTCAGCGCTATTTCGTCCGCCCTTTCGTTCTCAGTTCAAATACCCCCGATGTCCACATTGCTTTTATCCTATCGGGTTCGATAAAATAAGTGCCACCTGAAAACTAGGGTCGATATGATGATGGAATACTCCCTCTCCCGCACATGCTGGCATTGTATCTAACTACAAAATCATTAAGATTCTTGAGAGATCAGTGCGCAGTATCAAAGTGACGGTGGATACAAATATATAAAACCCTATCTAGTCATCCTGACCATTTCTCTGATAAGGGTACACCAAGCATATATGTCTCATCCATATATTCATGACATGCTAACTTCGTATCAAAATAAAAATTGCATGACCCTGCTAGTGGGGCTTCTTACAATTTTCACCTAATCGAATAGCCCATCCCGCTGAAACTGACTCTGAAAAAGCCCTCGCTTATCTCTCTCTCTCTCTCTCTATATATATATATATATATATATATATATATATATATAGTCAATTTGAAGATGTAATTTCCCCTTTAGGTATTCAGAAATACAGAGATCAACTGGTGTTATCGATGATATATTGAGAGAATTATTACAATATACAATGATGAACAGAAAAATTTTAAATTGTAGTTACATAAGGAAATGGAGAAAAATATATAGTGGATACTTATTTTATCTGTATCACGATAAAACATAGCAAACATTTTAATTTAATCCATTTAAATTAAATCAATAAAATTCAAAGGAACGTAAATTGACGGAAAAATGCATTGAAAGTGTCTACACATATTTCAATCTAGTCACTAGATGAACAGTGTTTCAGATCAGCAGTATTTGAAACATGTTAAGCGTTTTAGATGTAAATAAAAAAAAAACAACAGCAGTATAACCAGATGGTAACAAAAACCTAATGCTTACATATTTTTTCAAAGGAATTCAAATTGGTGGTAGAAAAACATGCTGAATAAGATAGGTGAGGACCGCATATTGATATATGTAAGTAATGTAAGCATTAAGTTTTTAGAAAACATAGAACATCAAGGGGGTGGTAGTGGGAGGTATTAGCTCCTCCTACAAAGATATAAAATAACATTTACTCAGTACAAATAGCATTCGATAGTATTTGATATATATATGTATATATATATATATATATATATATATATATATATATATATATATATATATATGTGTGTGTGTGTAGATGTATGTATGTATGCATACGTATGTATATATACAGATAGAAACGAGTTAATTGAGAAGTATTGAGTACGTGATTGCTGATGTCAGATAATTTATTAGTAACATTGACTATATTGTAATTTTATTGTATACCGCAAACATTAAAGTTCACCGAGTGTGTTAACATCAGTAAAGGGAATTGATTATGCTGGATCACAAATAGTCGTAACGTATATTAATGACTTATCCAGACGGAAAACTTCATCTGTATCAGTACTAAGCACTTCTTACATTATTGTCCATAAAACTTTCAGAAAAATATTGAAGATACTTTGGTGGAAGAACCGAGAAAAATTGAAAAAAAGTATTTGCTAACACATTGAAAGGGCATCAAATATTTATAAAACATCAGCACTCACTATTGGTGGTTGATATCTAAAAATTACGTACGTGTAGTAGTCCAATGCTTATATATTTTAGATATGATCTTAACCAATATATATCACTATTGATATTTAAATATTGAGGAGTTCAAGAAGTGTTGTTGCTCTAAGCAATAATAATTTGTGCTTTTCGTTTAAGATTGAGGACGTCAGAGGAAGAGAAGCAGATGTGATGCTTATCATTTCATCCTATACTAGTAGTATATATATAGCGAGAAGGAGAGAGTGAGAGAGAGGAGATAGGTTAATAGATTGATAGATAGACAGACATATATATATATATATATATATATATATATATATATATATAGATAGATAGATAGATAGATAGATAGATAGATAGACAGATAGATAGATAGATAGACAGATAGATAGATAGATAGATAGATAGATAGATAGATAGATAGATAGATAGATAGATAGATAGATAGATAGATAGATAGATAGATAGATAGATATAAATCTATAGAGCAATGCAATGGTACCAGTATTTTCGACTCGAGTCAAATACAACAAAGTACACCAGATTTGAAATGTACGCATTAAAGTATTTCAAAATGCACCCAGGTGATCTCGCTCACACGCACACACGCACACACATATGCAAACACTATTATAGGCTATTATCTTCATCACTGCCAGTATGTTCTGCTTCAGTTTGAACTATGTTCTATTTGATACACTCAAATTAATTTATGGGATCATAGCTATAAAATCTAGGCCTGGTACATGCCTGTGTATTAATTTAGCATATAACATACGCTGTTATGCGTAACCTATTCTGCTTTCACGAACCGACTTTCTAATTCCTTTGAGTAGTAAAACAAAACACTCAACAATGCTGAAAATATGCACACGATAACTAACTTTAGAAGGTGTGATAAATATGGCATCTCTTATTGTGTTTCTTTTGGAGTGAGAGATTCAACTTCTGCCGAGACCATTTTCTCTTGTGTGTGTGTTCCATACTTATATTATCTAACAGAACTCCCCCGTTATACGTATTTCAAATATTTCATCCATTACGAAACAAAATTCAAGAGAATTAATGACAAGACACGACGAAATGAAATAAATACAACAACGATTTCGTTGTCGATCAAAACTCGAAATGTTATAATGTTATAAGTGCACCAACACAACAAACGCAGGACGTAAGAAGCATATGTGATATTAAGTACAAAACACACAGAAATGTATAGAGAGAATGTAAAGAAACGATAGTATGAACACTGGAAATAGATGATAGAGTGGAAGTTGTTTATAAAGAAATTTAAGTTTCACCAAGATGAGAAATTAAGTTCGGTTGAAAATGGAATGAATGTTGAAGGCAAAAAGAGAAGAAATGTTATCATTCATTCGAATTTAATAATGGATTTGAACAAAAAAATTTAAATCAAAGCCAAGAGAAGCTAGCATGACAGAAGAGGCTGTACGTAAACTATGCTATATAATGGAAAGTAAGATGCTCTGCAGCTGAGTGTAAATGCTACATGGATCGTTTTAAGTAAATTTGCCATACATGAAGAGTAGAAGATTTTCCAGCTAAAAGGTCTCCATATTATTGTAAGAAGCTAGTGAATTGACAGAATCGCTAGATTATAGAAAAAATATATTGTTGTATTCTGTTGTGCACTTCACCATTTGGATTGAAATATATGAAACTACTTCACCCAAAAATCTCTCAGATTCGCAAAGCTTTATTTGGAAAAAGGGAAGAAAAATGAAATCCTCGTAATGGAGAAATGCTAAAAAGTCTAGTTGATTTATCTATCTATGTCTGTGTATATGTATATGCATATCTGACTATCTCTCCATCTATTTACCTATCTCTCACTCTCTCTCTCCCTCGTTCTCTCTCTCTATATATAAAATATCTACTACATATGTGGAAAATCGGTATGTGTTTGTGGCGTTGTTAGCTGACTCCTCCTACATAGTTTTATTTATTTTGATGAAACTTGATACGTGAGTAGAACTCATGTCTGGATACGTCATGATATACTTACATTGTTGAAAAATTTGATAATACAGCTACTGGAAGAGACCTTTATATCTACCTCATATAACTAATTTTTTAAACATCCAAGGGTAATAACCGATAGTACCTGTACAATATTTTTTTAAGCACTCAAGAGAAATAACCCATTTCATTGCTTATATTCGATTACTTTGAATATCGATTTTTGTATGTCCAATTTCAAATTTTTGCAGACAATATTACTTTATTTGACACGTGAGAAGAACTCATGTCTGGAAACCTCGTGACATGCTTAGAATGTTGAAAAAAAATCGATTATAGGGCCCCTCAAATGGCTCCTTCTATATGCTACATATTATTAATATTTTATTTAAACAACCAAACGGAAATAACCCATACCACATGCAATTTTTAGCGAAGCAATCAATATTTGATTTTCAGGATCAGCTGACCTAATTCTGCATTTCACTACTCACAGTTTTGAACTGCTGAAAATTACTAAAGACTTCATTCATACCTTTCTATATATACATACATTTTTGAATGCCCATTACTCCGATAAGTTTGCATTTTTTATAGTTACACTTTTTCCATGACCGTGGATAAATTTTTTATTCCACAACATATTTGTACTGATTTCATGCAGGCGTAGCTTGGATTCGATCCTCAATTGCCAAATTTCACTTAACACTTTAAACGGCGCTTTTCTCACGGTATAATAATAGTTTTTTTCTGTTAATGACAGCAGTTATACATTTCCCAGATGCCTTCGCAAAACAGAATAATGTCTTTGCCACTTTACCCTTCTAACCGCTTCTAGGCCACCACTGGCTGGAATGGAGATAACAGACGTCATTCTAAATGTCTATCCTTCTGGATACTTTTCGATAGTTATAAAAACAAGAACTCCATAATCTAAAGGCAGTTACTGAGAACAAACATCAGTGAGTGTGAACATTATTATTACACATTCTTCAAACAAATCGTTCATATATCTATATAACCATCTCACTGACCTCCGAGAATCTTTCTCGCCAACCCTCAAAAACCTCTTCGCCAACCTCCAACAGTGACAGTATTTTGTACTTTTTCGTGACGGAAAATACGCATTTTTGTGGAAGCTATACCGAATTTGCTTTCTTATACCAGAATAATAAGGCGTTTCAATACAATATCTTTACCCCGGGAATTACCGGGTACACCAGCAAGTATATATATATATATATATGTAGGTGGTGCTATTAAGTTAGACATGGCCTGAACCAATCTTTGGTCGAAACATATCTAAGTTTTTATCTAAGTTTATATATATATATATATATATATTATAGAGAGAGAGAGAGAGAGAGAGAGAGAGAGATGGGTAAATAGATAA
Source organism: Octopus sinensis (assembly GCF_006345805.1). NCBI lineage: Eukaryota > Metazoa > Mollusca > Cephalopoda > Octopoda > Octopodidae > Octopus > Octopus sinensis. The sequence continues at coordinate 28,583,895 of NC_042999.1, read as the reverse complement.
ATAGACAGACAGACAGATATATAGATAGATAGATATAGATCGTGTTAAGCTAAAGAGCATTGCAACGGTACCAGTATTTTCGACTCGAGTCAAATACAACAAAGTACACTAGATCTGAAATGTATTTATTAAAGTATTTCAAAATAGCCCTATCTATCTACGGTCTCCACATCTGCATAAAGCGAAGGGAGAAGTGTCACTATTGGTGGTGACTATGTAGAGATGGACTAATAATTATGCCAATAATTATCCCAGTCCTTGGGAATTGGGTCAGGGGAAATATTTAATGAACTCACCTCCTATATGTCATAATATATATCTATATTACAACATACAGATAAATCGATAGGCAGACAGAGTGACAGTCAGGCACACAGACAGATAGATAGATGCTCATATATTTATCTAGTGTGTGTGTTCACGCGCATATACCAAATTTAAGGTGAGATTATAAAGGGAAATGAAGAGTCTCTGAACTGAGATATTGCTATATCAAGATATCCTTTCATTAATGGGTTTCTTCAACAAAGTATCAGTTTCAAAAGTCAGTAACCAAACTAAATAAAACGATTAGAGAAAATATTCAGATATGAGGATCTGGAACCAGAGATAAACAGAAATCGAAGACTGAGACTAAAATGAATATCTTTTGCAATGCATAACGTAGCATAGAAAAATTTTATTTGTATTTTTTAAGCGCCCTTTTCAAGCCTAGCCAGGCTCATGGGCCCGGTTTCCCGGTTTCTGTAGCGTATGTGTTCCCCTCCCTCCAGCTGGACGGGACGCCAGTCCATCGCAGCGTTTCCCAAGAAAGTTGGGGCGAAAGAGTACAACAGAGTTCGCCACCACCCCCTGCCGGAGCCTCATGGATCTTTTAGGTGTGTTCGCTCAATAAGCATACACAACGCCCGGTTTGGTATCGAAACCACGATCCTCCGACCACGAGTCCGCTGCCTTAACCACTGGGCCATTGCGCCTCCGCATAGACAAATGCAAAACCTAAATCTCAAGATGAAGTCACACGTATAATCTAGAAAACATAGTATTACGTGTAGTGTAAATACATTATGGAAAACAATTTCAAAGTACAGAGAAGGCAAGTGACTGCACATATCCAATGTACACACACAACCCCATCCATCCTTAATTTTGCAGTGATAATATGTAATATATAATACCATAGCATAAACTACAACAATATCAGCAATTAGAAAAGTAATTACAATTACATTTCATTTGAATTAATTGATTTTGATTGATTTTTCCAGTTTCAGCTAATGTGCTGTGGCCATGCTGGGGCACCGCCATTTGGTTTGCTACACGATTTTACCTCACGGATGCTTTTTAGCAAACGCCATCTGATGCATGAGAGAGTTCGATGCAGCTGCCCTCATCTGCACCTCCTGCCGGGAAGTTGGTTCATCCGGGACACCTGACAGGAAGAGATCCAGTCCTGCTTTAAAGACATCCGCATCTACACCATGCAGGTCCCTCAGGTTCTTCGGGAGGATATTGAAGAGATGTGGGCCTCTGAAGCCCAGGCTATCACAATATCTTGTCCTACATCCTGATGGCAAATTTGGAGTCCTTGGTACTACGCAGTGGCGTCCGGTTCATTTACGGAATATTATCCTACGCATTGCCTGTAATGATAAATAACATTATCTATGGAAAAAAACAGCAATATTGCAGACTCTACCTATTGCTAATAGTAAAACTCTTCACCGTCAAACCGTCAGCATTTTCATACAAGTATTTGTGCTTGTAAACAGTTATTCATCCTTTCCTCTTATTTTCAAACACAAATTCATCATCAATCAGACATCGTATTTCGTATATTTGTGAACAATTTAATTGAAGCGTATCCATAATGAAAAGTATTTTCTGCATGCCATTTCCATTTTTTACCTTTAACCATAGTGAAGTCTAAGCTAAATTATCCATTCTCTTTTTCTTTCGAGTGGTGTTATGTTATGTGAATGAGTGCTGGTCATTATTTCTAGTAGACTGAAGAGACCACACAGAGGTCCACACGTTTCTCGGAATATATTTTTATCTTGCGTTTGGAAAGCAATGTATACTGTTTGGACAAATAGATGTGTGGTAAAAAAAATAAAGAAATTTATATTACGTACATGGAAACGCATTTATCATTCAGATGCCTCAGCAATTTCCTTTCGCCATGTTTTAAAATTCTTCGATAGACTTCGTGAAATAGTAAATCTTTACAGAACAAATCATTTACACATTGCAAAAGAGAAAATCGAGATGAAACATTAAAGAGAAATAGACAAATATATAATATATGTTCTGTAATTCTAAAGTAGTTGAAGATAATTGTTATTTAATTGCTTGTGTATATGATAAATTGAAAAACTTTAGATTCTAATTTGTCACTTAAGCACTAAAACAAGGAAATAAAAACACTAAGGATTTTCTTTACTTTTCTGAATAAAAAAACAAAAACATTTTGATAAATGGAGTACTCAAACAATAAATATTTAATTCATATGGACAGGTGTGTATTACTTTGTTTTATACGATGTGATATTCTTACTCGATACAGACAAAGACATAAGGTTCAAACTAACGTGAGTGATAGTTGCAATAATACCTAAACACCGAAATATTTATATTTTGTTGTGTATATCATGATAATGCATTACAAAGTTTTCAAATAATTATCCACCTTTTTGTAGACACATAAAATGATGGACATGAGATCAATTACCAACACATGCGCGAGCAAGCACACACACCGATACACGATCTATCTCACTCTCTCTCTTCCTCCTTCTCTCTCTTACTCTCTCTCTCTCTCTCTCTCTCTATATATATATATATATATTATATATATATATATAAAGTGTGTGAGAGAGAGAGGGAGAGAGTGTGTGTTAGGTGTGGTGTACATATATTGAATAATTCAATATTATTAGCGCATTCGTTCGTTTCTCGAACTTATCAAGTAGAATTCTATTTGACAATTTCGGGAAACGAACAAAAGCGGTAATGATAATGAATATATGTGTGTGTGTGTGTATACATACATACATAGATACATACATACATACATATATGCACATAAATATACATACATACAAACATACATACATACATACATACATACATACATACATACATACATACATACATACATACATATATATATAATTTCAGCAAAACAATTAAGATTCAACTGAATTCAAATGAATTCAAATGAATATGGTACTTAACTTAGATGCACCAGAATTCTTTATGGTATTAACCATAAAATTATGTGGGGTGATTATAACCAAGAAAAAAGTAACAAGAATGGATCAGTAGTTTAGTACAATTGTTTCATACTAAGAACATCTTATTTAAAGCTGCAAATATTACGGCAAATATAATGTCAAGTATTCATCAGCTAAATCACATATATGTTTTCCAAACATCCTACAGAGTGTAAATATCCTTATGAAGTATTAGGAGTGAGTTCTATGAATTTGAAGTAAGATTATAAGCAGACTTTATATGTTTTCTAACAATGCACAGTTTTTTTTTAAATTTTTAAATGATTATTAACTTCGCAGAGAAGGTAAATCCATCCATAAAGATGCAGATATAAGTTCCCGGAGACATGAGGAAAGATGCTGGTCACAAACCGGTTCAGTTCACATCAGATACACCACACACCACCACACAACATCATGCCACGCCATACCACACACCACATGACACCACCTTAGCACACTAGCACTGACCACTTCCCAACACCCACACCATCATCCACACACCCACACACATTACTGACGCGCACACACACACATACACACGTCGAAGTTACCAGACCTTATCACACGTGCACACTTACACACGTTCACATACAAACGCACGCGCACCTTTGTTTTGGCATCACAAAAACTTTATTATCTCCCCTTCTTCCTAGCTCACCTGTCTAACTACCTATGTACACCCAGCCGCAATGTCACAACTAGATCCAAAAGTTTGCTATCCTCCGTTTATTTCCTTGTGTTCCTTTCTGTTGAAGAGCATAGGCTCGAAACGTGAAAGGTTTTGTCACCTTCCCGTGCGTTAAACTAACACACCATATATATATATATATATATATATATAGATGCTGGCATGATTCCCAGGCACATGGTTCAGTGTTCGGTCCCACTCTGTGGAACCTTGAGGAAGTGTCTTCTTGTAGATCCCCAAGCCTTCTACAACCAACGGGTTGCTTTCGGGAGACAGAAACTGAAAGTAGCCTGACGAATATATGTGCGTGTGTGTTTGATTCGCACCCTGCCATCACTCGACAAAAGCGTCAGTGGACTTACTACTAGACTGAAAGTTAAGTACCGGGTCGATTCATTTCACTAAAATTTCATGGTGGAAGGAAGTAAAAGTATCAAAGAATAAATATTGTATAATAAATACAACATACATTCTTATATGCTACAATTTCTTTTCATTTGATGAGAGCATGGCAGACAGTATTTTGTAACACGTCAACAGCCTCACCACAATATTCTGGCACTTCCCACATGTCATAACAGACAAACAAATTGTGCAAAAGGACGACAGAAACGGCGACTAAGAAGTAGATATGAGAAGTGAGCGGTTTAGATCCCAGATAACGAAAAAGAAAAGAGAAAAAGTAAAAGTGAGGTGTTAGTGTTATTTCCACTTTGACCGTAAACTATAACGTTGGAAAAATAGTGGCTTAGAATCTGCAGTACAGATACTCAATCCGGAGAAGGTAACACGCACCAATTTCTCGACTGGAATTTATCCATAAGCTTACAGCCTCTGAAGATCTCGAATCAGCGTATTAATGTCCTTCAGTTTGAAAATTATCTGTTGTTTTCAGCTATGCAGAGTTTACAATATTTTGATCCGTTAGCATATGGTGTGGACTTTTCTACTATTTTCCACTTTATCGTATGTGGTATGGCGTTCGACTTCAAACCCCACACGTAACCAGGTAGCTTAGAAGCTTTATTTTTTTCCAGTAGCAGAAGGAAGATATGTGATTAACATAGCTAATTTGAATTAGCCTTCACACATTCCGTATTAGCTCTTAACGGTTGTGTTATCATGTAGCGCTGCCGCAATTTCTGACTTATGTATGACAGATTTAACCATATATCTCTGATCGATTGGAGAGGTTCCTGCATTGTGACAGTTACAACTGGGAGTGGGCTCTTGATATTATGCTCGTGTAATGACGATTTTCATATTGGGGCAACAGCTATATGATAATTTTACTAAACGCTGTTAAATATTTTCCTGTACCTGAGATTTTCTGGGAAATGTTTGTCTAGGAGAGACAAGAGTCTTTTATCTTAAGCAAAATTTTACATTAAAGAAAATTGTGGTAGGGGCAAAGAAATTATTTTCCTAAGTCTCTTTTCAGTTTTATTATTATTATTCTTATTAATACTAGAGGGGTTATTGTAATGTAATTAATTTATATTTAAAGCCATTATTGGCTAGGGCATTGTTATAGTAGGGAACATTTCTATAGGGAGTGGTGAGAAACTCTGTTACTGATGCTAGATTTAAGATTCTCATTTGGCTTATGGTAACGCTTATAAGAAGGGGATTTCAGTTCTAGCTAAAACATTTAAATAATCAACTTTAGGCCGATTAATAACGACTGTGAATCAAAAGCCTAACCGACGTAAGGAAGGGGTAATATATTTCCTAAATTTCTCATTGATACAACTACCAAAACCATGGGAAATACGAAATTTTGGTATAGACCAGTGTCGTCAAATGGGTACTTAGATCTCAATCTGTTTAGTACAAAGAGATCCACAAGATCGCAAACATCAGTCCTAAACTACGACTCTATTTATACATCGAACAATTCATCATTATCCGAATTATTTACACAGGCTAAGCCCTTACTAAGCAATTGTGATTTTTGCCTGCATGATAAATCACAGGTCTACAGGGTTTATATCAGCATATGACCTACCACAATCGATTGCTTTATCAAACAGCGATTTCAATATGGAGAGATAAAAAATGTATAGGGAAACTAATTATGTCTGACGCTATGATTATTTTCAATAATCATTTTCAATAACAGTAAAACTGTTATTCCACTGATGTAGCCTAGTGGTCTCTCTAAGTTTATTATTAAAATTTCTAAGTACATTTTTACCTACTAACTCGATTTTAGTCCTCGCTAGGCTTCACAATCTACAGGTAGATTTATTATGAAAATGAGGTTTCTAATCCTTTAAAGAAATAAAAGCATCCCTTTAACTAAGCATTCTGATCTATCGTTGATTTTACTAGGTCAAGCAAGGAAGTTAGCCTCATCGTTAATATCGTAGTAAATGTTAGCTTTCTTACATTCAGGAGAAATAGGGTCATTTAGCAACTTATGATAAGTACCTTCATACAAGTTGTTGGTCTTATCAGAAAATATGAACTTTTTAGAACTCACGAAGATTTTAATATTAGAGAGATATCTGTTTATATCGATTTGCTCAACTAAACCATCATTCAGATACTCTACCATGTCTGCAGTTTAATGACTGAAACAAGTAAAGAAAATTATGTGTGTGTGTGTATGTGTTTGTGTGTGTGTGTGTGTGCATTCGTGTATGTACATGGGAAATTTCTTCTACGCGGATTGTCGCTTATTTACTAAGGAAAACTAAGTAGTTTCTAATCAATGCTTTTTTAAATATACTAAACGACTATGAATACTAACGCGTTAAACATTAAAATGTCATACAGGGTTTCCCTTTCACTTTGAAGATAATATTTGGAAACTGCACATTTGGTGGTTATATGCTTTCGAGATTACAAATTCTACGCATTCATATTGGTGTGTATAACAATCAAAGGTACGAAGATATATTTAACATCCGGTTAGAAAATCTCTAAGATTCGAATTATAGGTACGGAGATATCCTTTCATCACTAATTTTGAAAAACTTATTCGACATTAATTGTATTTTGAGGTCTTTATATCTATAATAGCATTCTTTGCGGTTTGTGGTTGATTTAATATGGATATTCTACAAAAATGTGACTTGTGTTGGAATCTTCAGAATGTGATATTATGTAACGTTCATGCACGTTCTTGTCGATCTTATGCCCGAGTTTAAAACTAACTCTTTGTCGAGGCACGGTTATGTTTACTTCGTAAATAGTTTTTTTTTCTCTTACTGTAAAATATTCTTTTCTTTGTGGATCTCGTATCTAAAGAACTATAGTCATGCTGCTGTTTCTTGACAAATAATGGCATCTGAAAATTTTCTAAACCGATCTTAAATCTCTTATGTCTTCATGTATTTTTTCTGTAGGCAGCAATATCACTATACTTGTAGAAGCTTCCAGCTGTTGTCAGAATCATGTCGGTTTTAATAATGAAATGTTAGTATTAGCAGTTGTTCTGGAAATGTATTACAGTATATTTCTTATTGTAAGAGAATAGTAACGTCTGCTATATATTTAAATACTGCATGCCATTTCAATGCAAGTAACAAAACCATTTTATGTTTTGTTTTTTCCAAGAAAACCCACAGTTATTGTATCATTCATTGAATGCAACAGCGGGGGATAATGTTCAAAATTGATTCAAGGTTACGAGGATTTGAAATCATTTATCCCGCGTTCAATTATCAATATGTGGCCGATCCTTTTGATCCTATTCCGAACTTATAGCATCTGAATATATTATTAAATCCATTTTACCATATTTTAGATATTTTAAGTATACATAATACAAATGACCATTAAGAGCACATTAAGTTACATTAACGTGTCTTGGTGTTGTAGAATCTATACATAACTGGATGCTTTCAAATATATAACAGTGGATTCAGTGACAAAATCAACAGAAATATGGTTTTATATCTGAGACAATGGTGGTAATCTGCTGAGTAAGTACTTGTAAGTGTTACAATGGACTGAAAAAAGGCATTAGAAACTGTTAAATAGCGCAATCACTTCACTAACAATGAATGAGAAATAGAATAAAGTACGATTAATACATAATGTAACGAGGTTTCTGTCATATTGTCTATCTCGGCACACAATTTATAATGCCGATTAGATAAATACATTATTCAGTAGATATATTTAATTAGTGTAGTAAATATCATAAAGAAATATGTTGTTCATATATTGTAGTTAATAGCATGTAAAATGCATTTTAAAATCGTTTTTGTTACTGATGCTTCAATCGTGCTTTATCAGATCTTAGATGAATGACATTCTAATGTTGGTGATCCTGTCGTTTATACACTTTAACTCTGTCTACCGTATCTAATATATTTTTGTTTAAAAACACATCAAATTAGAGAGGTATTTGTAGATTAAATGTAAGTAATTAAGTAGTGATTTTATCGTCCTCAAAATTACGTAGAACCTGCTATAGTATATCTGCTAGAGCTGAGATTATCTTTAATTAGTTTTAACTGGTAGTATGGGAAGACAGTATTGTAATATTTGATATCATATACCTTATCCATCTGAAAGGATAGATTTTACAGCATGTTATTATACGAATTGTCTTTTATATTTTTCTGCCTATCCACCGTTGGATATTTGATAACAGTAAACAGATAACTTTATATCTATAAAATCAAATACACATAGCAAATTCTATAGAGATAGTTAGAGCTGAAGGACGTTTGCGATCAAGGCCCTGCCAATAATCAAATATTCGAAAAAAAAGTTGTCCCATCAGATGATGTGGATCAGATCACACTGTCTTGTTAATTGTCAGATACTTTATGAGGCCAGAGGACCGTAACGAGCGTCAGGAGATTCGGTATGCCAGAGTGATAGACATGGGTGAGACGATAAATGCAATTTGGTGTAGGATATTTATGATCAGCGATATAATGTTAGACATTAAACAAACTGAATAAACTGGATTTACTCAGATGCAAAATGAGATGGACATCAGAAATATTGTTTCTTGGGGAGATCTGGGACGGAAAGCAGGGAAAACTAAATATATTGGGAGAAAAAACATCATTAGCAAAATGGAATAGAAATATTTTTTAGTGATACAAGGTTAGTGATAAGTGCTTTTTCTACAAATATCTTCTGGATATCGAAGAGGTTTCAAACACTGAATATAGAAATTGTCTCTTTCTTTCATTCGAAAACAAGGCGAAGAGAAAGTATATTTTCTGTATTCATCCAAGTGCAACTATAATTGGGAAGCAGAAGTGGAATATGTTACGGCTACAAATACGGTTTATTATATTGTACTTGGTCATAGTTAAGTTGCGTTTGATTCAATTATTAACTAAAGATATAAAAAATACGACGGACTTTACATTTTATCTGATGCATTTGTGAGAATAATTATCGTCATAAAAACATTTTTACGTGATGCATAGATCCTTTTAAACCAACACGAATTGTTCAAAAATACTCTGGAAATGTAATTATACCTGAATCTCCCTTTTCATTTTAGAAACTTCAAAGTATAATTCTATCATAGGTGTGTACTGATTCACTGTTACTGGATAATCAATATGTCTTTGGTCGCGCAGTAAACCATACATCAAGATAATATTCACACCGAATTCTAATAACTACCTTGAATACAAAAAAAAAGTAGCAAGTCCATATATCATATTTGAATGGATTGTGTAAATCTCAATTTAAATTTCAACGGCAAAATTAATATATATATATAAATATAGTACAATTCTCCGTTATTCTTTAAATTATGGACTTATTAATAATGCTCGGTATAAAAGTTATTCTTTTTTTCATACATACATCTTTCATGTAATATATTAAGTAGGATTTCTTTCAAGATCACTAATGTGATAATAAAAAAAAATCACCTGAAATCAATACCTATATCAGGTAGTAAAAAGCGTACAGGAAGCGAATTCTATGAGTGATATCTAATCCCAAGCTTTCAAAATGTACGAAATTTCGATTAAAATATACTATTCAAATTGATGTTTCACGTTTTAACAGTTATTTGTAATATTTTTGGTCATACTAAACTACACCTTTTCAATACCACTTCATTAATACCACACCTAAAATTTTCAGGTTATCTTTCTAGATTCCTATTGCCAACTAATCTACTTCATTTTTTCTAGTATGTATCTGACGGTGTTAAAAATGCTCGAAAATATATTAACACCTACAATAAGTAAAAACTTGAAATATAAGATATAAACCTAAATATCATTTACAGATTTACAGTCTACTATTTACAAGTGGGATCGTGTACGATCTAGATTAAGCTACACCAAAAAGTTTTAATGTTCTAATTCAATTATTCTAATTCTACTGAGTATCTGACTGCAACTCTGGTGACCTCTGAGGTGATCATTGCATCACTTCCCGTTTTTGTATCTTTCTTTAAAATTCTTTGACTACGTGTATATCTATAGATAACCTCACCACCACCAATACCACAATCAAATGTTTTTGCTGCTAATATCACAGAAGTCAAGTAGGTGAGACACATGGGAGTCGCCTGTCAAAGAATAATTTGTATGAAATATTTAAATTTTGTTTACAAGAAAAAAAGCAAGCAAAAACAGGTATACTTGAAATTTGTCAACCCCACTGACATATGAACTTTTACATTATGTGACAGATAAACAAAAATACCGCTCTGACTACATTCTAAATTCATCTGTATTGTTGCAGAAATAGACATGTTTAACAAAAAATTACATTGAGCAACAAATCTATGTGAGTATATCTTGCTAGTAATATCAAATTGAGTTTTCCAAAGATCTGTCAGCTTCTTTTCATATTAACGGAAATAATATCATTGGAATAATAGCAATAGCATAAGATTCTACATCATCATCTGGTCAGGTTTGCTTGGATATGTTTAACAGCACCCGTTATCCAACTTCCAAGTTCTTGATTCGCTCGCCATCAATATCCGGCAAAACGCATTCTCCGTTCGTTTATAATGCTGGAAACAGGCCTGAGATCTCCATTCCGTGGAACAATAGTTTCAAGCCTTTCATATTGATCAATAACCTGAAAGCTTAACGAAAAATGGAATCCAAGCTAGATGGAACTTACAACCAAACATTAAGAGCAGACTTAAACATATCTCGGCGAACACATCGCAGCAAGAAACAGCTGAATGGAGATCTCATGATAACACTTTTGTGAAAATCTATGAGCTCCATATTTTCATGGGTCGTGCAAACATGTACGGCATATGTTCCATTATATCTGGTGAGAGAGAACTGATTCTAAATTCCAATTTTTATTTGCTTAAATAGCAAACCAGACAAGCCTCTTTTAAATTAAAAAGCATAATATATTGATGCCCTCAAACTACTTGCCATGTTTCAGGAATGCTTTAACTTTTTTCCTGTTAGGTACAATCCGACTTCATAGTTCCAAAATTCAAAATTGGCGAAAGCTACTTTATATTTCATTTGGCGGAGAGAAGTTTGCTGTTTCCTTACGAAGTTTTTTCGCATGACTTGGTATACAAATAGTAGCATTAAATTGTCTTCAATATGTTCCTTAACTTTCATTGATCTACACTAAATTTTCGGAAAGATTGCCGGGATTTGAAATTGTTCATTTGTATTATCACTAAATTTATATATTTTATTTCAAAATGCTAATAATTATGCATAACGATTCATACTTTACTTGCATCTCTGAAATTCTTTGATATTATATAGGTTTCACCAAATATTTTCGTCCATACCCTTTGTATTAAAATGTTGCATTTCACCGATGATATCCCAGTTGTTTTCAGAAACTCAGTAGATAGCTTCAATTTCATTCCAGTTGTAAAAAAAAGAACTATCATCATGACACCCTTATTGTTGTTTAGTTTCAAATGTATCATCTAAAAACACATTGGATGAAGATAATTCAAATTATCTGTTAATTTCTTGCGATATATCTCAATATCACAAAAAGTTTTTGAGCAGAATTATATTAGACTAAGGCAGTATTTTGGAAAATGACTTGAACGTGTTTTCTTCTTCGTTTTTTAACAAATTTCCCCCGCAAAATGAAAGGGTAAAGCATGAATTTCCTGTCACTCCACACATTCTAATGGAGTCATCAAGTTTAGAATAAAAATATCTGATCGAACATAATAAACATTTCTACAATTTGAACTTTGGCTTAAACGCTATTTAAATTTAGATTCGCATGCCATTGGTACTACAAAGCAATTTATGGATGGGCCTTCAGCAAATACATTCAATAATGTAAATTCAAATTTACAAAAATGAATTTTCAAATCTCACTATCACTCAGTGAAAATGCTCTAGCCTTTGGGTCTTGTTTATTTAAACAGCAATAATTTCCTGAATAAAATTCTACACATTGAATTTAATTATTTCGTAGAAACAATGTTCAAAATTTGAGCAAATGTCAAGAATAAAAATCCTTCGTATACTCAGTTAAATAATGGACAATTTTATTTTGAACATAACATTCAGATGCGTGCGTTTAAATTTACATTTCTATAATATTTATAATGTCTCACATGCTTTGTAAGGATTAAATTCTTCAAAATCTAATGATAGTGCTACTATGCCACTGATGTCCATATAGACAGTTGTAACGTTACACAATAAAGCAGTTTTTATAAGGTTCCTTGAGAAACTAATCTTTTGGATCTCATATTATGTAGAAAAATTGAAAATTGAAAGAAGGCAGTTCGAATCATCATTCATATATTTAGCTTACCATGAGCCGTTCCAGCAGTCACCACTGGCGATGATTCTAGTATGGGGAAAACAAGACCTGGTCTGGTGATCCTCGTGAAGGTCATGGATGGTTACAACCACTGTAAGTATATATATATATTTCCGCTCTTCTTCCAAAAATTAGAGTATATTAACTCTTATTTGTAGCAATGCAGGTGCATCAACACATTTAGTAACACTTAGTGACGATTGAATTTTTCCTCTATGGTAAAATTTGCGCCTAGGTGTTTATATTAAATTTTAAGCATATATATATATATACACATATATATATATATACATATATATATACATATATATATATACATATATATATATATATACATATATATATACATATATATATACATATATATATATATATATATATATATATATATATATATACATATATATATACATATATATATATATATATATATAAATATATAAAACGGGCTTGTATAAATTTCCGTCTACCGAATCCACTCACAAAGCTTTGGTCCGTCTGACTCTATAGTAGAAGACACCTGCCCAAGGTGTTTAAGAGCGGGAATGAATCGGAAACCATGTGGTTGGTGAACGTGCGTCTTACCACACAGCCATGTCTGAGTATATAAAAGAAAATATAGAAATATTATATTTAACCATCTTTCTATGTGTTTATCTATATCTCCTAATATATATCTATATCTGTCTATATACATCTAAAGGTCCTTTGATGCTAAATCTATTAAGGTTTTTTTTCTTTTTTTTTAAAAGTATAACTTGCTACCGTTCCCCTTACATCATATATTCACTTACGCGGAAATCACATTCGGTTAACATGGCTTATTGAGGTGTTTTGTTTCTTTTTACCCCTGGCAAGATGATTCCTTGGTTTTACATCATTTTTATCCTCCGGAATAATCTCAATGCTTTTTATAAACATATATTGGAAGTATAAATATTTTTAATAACATCTGCGTTTGACTCCATTTCTTAATTTACCAAAATCATTTCTGTTAACCTTGAAATTTCTACCTTTATAAGCAGGCTGTAATATCCTTGGCATTTATGGGAACTTTTGCTATCCTGGTGATTATTTATTTATGTTTCCTTGTTATTTGTACGCATTGAGAAAATATAAATACATGTATATACACTTCTTGTGAATCTTAGGGAGACAGAACATGTGTGGTAGTTTACTGTAATGTTGAGTCAGTTGTCTATACTTCATTGGTATAAATTAATCCTTGTTCTTGTTTGAGATCTGTGACAACTTCCTCTCTGTTTTCAGAGTGGGATATTTCTTTACTTTGCTGTAGATACAGTTGCTAGATACAATTTTTCCGAGTAGGCAGAGTTGTTCATCACCACAGTAGCGCTTCTCTTGTTCACTGGAAGTATTATGATGGAATTGTCAGAGCTTTCTAGATGTAGGCTTTTTACATTAATTACTTCTTTCACGGGCGGGTGACGGATTTCAGTCTTCATTCTGTGACCTTTGAGTTTCATAAACGTTTTAATCTGTTTAGTATAGTATATGGGAACCTGTATTAAGGAAGGATAGTAAACTATTAGATTATTAACTATTACGCGCACGGGCATATAGTGCAGTAGTTAAGAGCGCGGGCTAGTAACCCCAAGATTCTGAGCTCGATTCCAGGCAGTGACCTGAATATCAATAATAATAATAATAAGAAGAAGAAGAAGAAGAAGAAGAAAAACAATAACATCGAAAAATAACTTAGGAATGAGAACCCAGGTTCGAAATTTCCCCAAGATACATGATGAAGGCTGGAGGGTATATCAGCTGAAACGTTGTTAAGAACAAAAAAGATGAGGACAAATAAGCGCCAAATGTAAATAATGTAAATACTATACATACTTCCTCATCTCTTAAATATAGAACTGTATAAATCGAAAAATGTAATTTTGCAGCGTAAGGGTGATACCCGTTCTTTATATCCGCCTATACGTAATAAAAATAAGTCTAGCACATTTAAAGATAATTACACTAATAACTCATTTGATAAGCAGATCAAATGCAACCTCCCTTATCAGTTTCGAGAAGGTATAGATAAGAATTTTCCAAAAAGGAATTTCAGATATTATACCATTATCAATCTACACCGAATTCCGATAGGTTTTTAACCACCAAAAACCTTTCACAAATGATTTCTTCGCATAGCCATAAAGTTTTCACTTAATGAAGATAATAATAATAATATTATTAACGCTAACTATTCTTAGAACAACAATAACAACAATATTAATGTTTTTGACATAAATTCGAATCGTATTCGTTTCCTTAGCAGTAATTCTAAAACTGGAAACTGTTTAGCAATGTAAAATACTTGCTGTTCTGACGTCTTTTTCTATATAGGTAGCTCATCCTCTCAGTAGTTGAGAAGAGTAACTGACCATTATTCTACATTTAGACATATCAATAAACGCAAAATTACTGGGCTTAGTAGATTAATTTGGTCTCTAAAGGAACAAAATCTGGAATGGAAGATTCTATCTCGATTATTTTCATACACAAAGCGAAGTGGCGAAGTGCAATTTCTAATTGTTTTCTCATGTTTATCGTTGTAGACTTTGGCAAAAACATACCTTTGGTCCCTATGAGTAGTTTCTTCC